>NW_005842487.1:729444-753908 GCF_000455745.1 Alligator sinensis | reverse complement strand
CAGGAGGGGAGCAGCTGGTGGTTGTTCATCTCCTCCCTTCCCAGTCTGTGGGAGGGGTGAAAGCAGCTGCCCCAATGCCTTCTCCAGGCTGGGGTGAACCTGGTCTCTTGGAAGGCATCGGAGCCTTACCCTGCAGCTCTACTCTTCTGGGACTCTGGGAGGAGTTAAGCCACAGAAAAGTGTACAGATGTCCATTCTCTCAGGAGCAATTTCTACTTGGTTGTAGTTGGGTCTATTTTTCTCTATGAATTGCCATTTTTGCTCCAGGAGAAAAATCTGGAACATCTGTATACTTGTGGTTTCTACTGCAAACTGACAATTCTCCCAGTAGTAGCCTTAGTGTGTTATTTCAATAGTGCAATTGTTATAATTTATATAGTGCCTTAAGTTTACAGTACAAGTTTAAGGTATTTGCAAAAGGGATTTGTAGAAGACACTGTAATGGTGATTTCTATGCTTTTGTTTATATTTTTGAATACACATAATGTATGGTTTATTACTTCAAAGTTTCTATGGCTTCAGAGAATGATGTCACATTGAGATTGTGTCAAGATTAAGGATTTTGAAGTACTGAATTCACCTCTGTTGGTGAGATTTCAAACTTGGAGTGACTTCTATATTGATGATTAGGAACAACTTGTTATAACAAGTCTCATCCACATCTGCATGTACACCATGGCTGAAGTCTCGTCCAGACTCACAGCGCTCTTTCTCAAGTCAAATTATCTACTACGAGGGAGCTTGCTGCTTCAGTTGCAGACAACTGTTTGAACATGCTTAGAAGGAACCTAACTATTTGGATTCTAAGTTCTTCAAGCTAAGGACTATCCTTTGTATTTGTTTATACAGACAATAACCCAATGGAAGCTTGGTATACAGGTCCCAGTACGAGTAAGAGCAGCCACAAATCCTGGGCCACTCCCACTCATTCTAAAGACTCAAGAACATTATTCAGCCTTATATTCCTATTTAAACCAGGAATCCAATGCTGACAACCTTAACATAAGCTTACTGATATTGGTAACATCTTGCTAATTACAGTTTTCTGATTATACACTACTGATCACTCAAAGGACACTCAGTACTTAGCAAACATTAGATCTCATGGCAGCCTATGTGGACAGATAAATTATATTAAACTCCCAGTAGTCGTGATACAGAAGAAAACCGTAGAAAGAAAGAACTTCTAGCTATTTACAGGAAAAGAGATATGAATCTTAAAGAAATACTGGAGAAATGAAGACAACCACTGAAACTGGCTTCTTCTTGGACTTATGAACTGATAGATATAGATAATGTAAGTGCATCCTCCTCTGCAGATTCTTTGGGCACAAAAAACTTCAATAAATAACATGCTGACAAGGCAGGTGCACTTACAATGCAAATGCTAGACAAAGAGCAGTGTACTTTCTGCTCTATGACAAAAACACCTGGTCATTTCTTTGTTAAAATAAATAATCTAGACAGCAATTTGGTTATTATGGAGATATGTCTCTAATCAAATGAAAAAGCAAATGCAAATTAAGATAGTCACTGGTGTCTCGGAAATAAAAATCAGTTTGACAAAAAGGGGACCTCAAATTAGAAGACCTTCAAAATCTTTTCTGAGCCAAAAGCTTCTGAATCCTGAAAATGTGAAATCAAGCAATCTTTGATTTAGTCATGCACAACATTCTAGTTCAGGCGATTTTTTATTACACATAGTTACTAATTCTGAGTATTTTATCATGACACTTGTAATATATATTTCATAAAAACCAATCTCCTGGAGTCAAGTGATCATTTGATAATCTTGGCTTTGATTAAGAAATAAAAGTAAGTTTCTGGCCCTCATGGTTGTAGAGAGAATATTGAAAATGTAACCCAATTGTACTCTGAAGGCACAAAAAATGGAAAGTGAAGAAAAATAACTCAGGATATTAAAGTCCATATGATGATTTTGAATGATTGTACTTGGCAATAAGTAGGGGTGCACCAATAGAGATCTTTTGGGCTGATACCAACAGCCGATTTTTAAGAAGGAGTCCCAGCCCCAGTTAGCTGTGTTAGTCTGAAGTCAGTCAGAAGTCAAGGTAGAGAAGTACCTTATAGATCAGGGGCTGGCAGTCTGACTCCATTTCCCAGTGGCCCCTGCCCGCATGGCTGGGGCTGGTCTACACAGAGGCCCCAGCCGCAGCTGTGCTGTGACAGCACAGCTGGTGTTGCCATGGAGACCAGCCCCAGCCACACTGGTAGGACATGTGGTAGGGCAGAGCAGGGCAGAGGGCTGCTCCGGAGCCCTGGGACCTTGCAGCAGGGATAGCTTGGTCTGAGGCCAGGGCAGAGCTGCAATCTGCAGCCTGCACGCTCAGGGACCAAGCTGCCCCCACCACAAGATCCCAGGTCTCCAGAGCAGCCTCCTGCCTTGCCCTGCTGCATGTCCTGCCAGCATGGCTGGGTCTGGTCTCCACGGTAATCTCAGCTTTGCTCTGTCACAGTGCAACTGTGGCTGGGGTTTCCATGGAGACTGGACCCAGCCATGCGGGCAGGGGCTGCTGGGAAATGGAATCCACTACTGGCTGGAACTGGCCCACGGGCTGGACTTTTCCTGCCCCTATACACTAACTGAATCAGAGATGCATGAGCTCTCATAAGCAAGGCAGTAGTGTAACTGAAGGGAGGGCAACAGGGGCAGCAGGTCTAGGTGTTGCCTTTGTGTGGGAGAGGGTGCAAAAATAGCTGCAACTGCAACAGTGGCTGATCATATTGCTGCGATAGCATTGTGACAGCTGGTGCTGCCCATCATGCAGATGTCCCATGTGTGGAGCTACTTGGCTACACCTCTGGAGCAAGATCTTGCTTAATAATTTTTACCCATCATCTCCATCACCTGTCTTTATCCATACACTGGATGCATTTCCAGTTTGTACCTTTCTCCTTCATCAAATTATATAGAGCAAATACCAAAGGATAAGTCTCAGTTACTGGTTATAGGCTTCAATCATCTGATTAAGTGAGCTGTTGCTCATGAAAGCTTATGCATCCCTGAATTTCTTTAGTCTATATGATGCATCTCTACCCTGCCTTCTGCCAATTCATGTATGCAACAGTGGCGTGTTAAAATGCTGAAAACTGTGTGTAAAGCTTCCAGCCAGTGGAAATAAATATGTTGCAAGACTTAAAAGTACTTTCATTTTTTCTCTTTTGGGAATAAGCCAGACCTGGTGTCAGACAAACGCAGACAGACCTACAATCACACTGTTTTAATCAGCAGTCATGGGGAACTTTCCATTCAGGAGCTTACATTACTGATTTAGTGCAACTGTCTCATCTGTTTATTCTAACCCACAGTAAAGTAAAGCTAAACTGCAATAATTCATTGTGGGTTAGGAAGAGACAGATTAAAAACAAACTGTACCAGATTCAGCTGCACTGTGATAAGTTCCACCCTCTCCTTTAAAGCAGAGTAACTGTTTCAACAATCTACACCAGTGATTTTCACCCAGGGTGCTGCAGCACTCTGGGATGCTTTGAGATCCTTTGAAGGGTGCCACACAGTGCCACACAATGTTAGCTGTGGTAGATGTCCAAACGATTCACAAGATAAAGATTTCCAACAGAAATTCAGTGTTAAAAACTGTTGTGGCCTTTCTGAGTTCTTTGCAACAAAAGAATTGCTCCTACTTTCCTGTAGTCAAAAAAACAAGTGAAAATTAAGTGTTGCCATTTTCTGAGAGGTGCCTTGAGAGTATTGAGGGCTACCTTGCATCTAAAAATATTGAGAACCACTGTTCTACACTCCCAGTTCAATTTCTTTGCTTGCAGATATCACGGATGAACATACAAAATAACAAGTAAACAAGAGTACAATATTGCTCACGGTTACCACACTAAAAGCAAAAGACAATTGCTTTATGTTCTTTTTTGGCACAAATGTGACATCCCACATTTGTTTAAAGACTTTACATGGTGACAGTAAATATACTTTGTTTCACACACTGAGTAATGGTAAGACTGCTCTGCAGTAATCAGGCCTCTTTTCTGTTTTTTGGAGATAGGTAACTGAAGAGAATAATTTATCATATATGCAGAGGACATTTACAACAGTGTGCTGTTAAATTCATGAATAAAAGCTCAGTATCAAAATAGATGGGGAGCTCCTCACTAAAGCTAAGGGGGTGTAAATAATACAGTAAAAGCGGTGTTATCCGGCATCCATGGGGAATGGGGAGTGCCGGTTAATCAAATATGTTGGTTACCCGAGAGGCGTCTTTGCCTGTTCAGGCTGCCACCCCTCCTGCTGCGTCCGGTGCACCAGGGCTTTCACTCCCTGGCATCAGCGTGCTGGGGGACAGGGAGGGGGCCCCATGCAGGCCACTTTGCCCTGGGCCATGCTCCAAAGTCAGCAAAGTGGGACTTGGCGAAACCAGAAGCGCCACGGTGGGACTTCTGGTTTCACTTTTACCCCGTCAATCAGCATGCCAGTTAATAAAGTGTTGGGTAACACAGCTTTTACTGTATAGTGTTAAGACTAGTGAAAATGTGTCACAGATTAAACTCTGGTTAATTCACTACTGCAAAGAGAATGCAAATAATGATGAATTATCCAATACTGACCAATAACCAGGAGTTGATTAATTTGCTGTTGGGAATAAGAAGAACAGTGATTAACCTATAGGTGAATTACACAGAGTTTATTGTATTTAAAATTACCAACCTGAAAGGAATCCGTGGTTTATAAATCAACCTGAATTTGATGCTTAATCTGCTGTATAAACTCTTCACAGAGAACAATTTATGCACCCCTCTCTGCAGTAAAGTGTTTAACAGTGAAGAGCAGCAGTACACAATAATTTAGGACAAGAAATGGAAACTCCATATCCAACCCAAATCAGAGGCTGGCTTTCAGGGTGTAGAATGTAATTAGCCAAATTAAATTTAATCTGGTATAGTCTTAAAAAAAGTGCCATGGATTCTGCAATAACTGGCTAGAATTGAGAATGTAGCATGATGCAAGATCCATAGATAATACCACAGACCAGTGTTTTTAGTGAGTACACATTTTATGCAAAAAGACTTCACATTTGAAGAATTTTGCCTTGCTTGAAAAATGTCTAAGGATACACTGGGATTATATGTTCCAAATTAACCAGGCTTCATTTTTTTCACTAATCAGATGAGTTTTTCTGGTTGTTGCTGAGAATGCACAAATAAAGGGAATTTCATAGACACTTTCCAGCAATATTTGGCACTGAACTTAAAAATTGTTTAGTATGAGAATCTGCATTAGTAGATCCCATAATTGCAAGTAAACTGAACACAGAAATGTTAAAATCAAGTTGTAGGAAAGCTGTTTAAAAACTGTTCATCAAAATGGCTTCATATTCACTCAACTCTTGGTTCACTCAACAGCAAAACAGTGCAAAGGGGCTGTACTGTTGTAAAGAACTGGGCCCAAATCTGTATTAGTTTAAATACATTGATTCTTGCAGCCAGCAACATTAGCTTCTGCTTAAATGACTGTTTTGGTCACTGCCGAATCTGGACCAGTATATTGCTTCTTGAATGGGGAAAAAGGGCAGCAGACCAATCCAAGCTGATAACAAAATTAGTCTTACTTGTTAACATTAGTTAGGAGTGTTATGTTTGCTTTTAAAAATATCATAAAATGTATTTTGGCTGGAACACATGCAACATTTAGAAAACTATATTTAATAATTTACTTTGTGACTAGATTAAAACCTAGCAGTGAAATGAGGGTTTCACCCTCCAAACACTAACAGAGTACAGCCTTTAGAAAGGGATTATTTCCATTACATTTTCATCAGGAACTGGCAGAAGAGCAGTATATCATGTTATTACAGAGTCTGGAAATGTAATGGCTTAAGGTTGCTAAGCAACGCCACCGTGTTAAAGGCCTCTGTATCTGTGATCTCTAGAGACTCTCTCAAATTTCATTAAAACCTGTCCATAACTATTACACAAAGGGCTGTGTGGAGTTTATAAACAGATTGAGCTTCTTGACACAATGGTGGAAGGATAAAGCAAAGAAGTGACACTCTACTTTCATTATGTTTGCTACAACATTTTTAGGTTAACCCATCCTGTTTGTGATATGCATAATGTATCTTTGTGTTGGTTGGCTTTTCTTTGCTGGAGGAGTCATTAGTCATTTCTAACTAATGAAACACCTTATCCTACTGAAAGAAAGTCTACTAGAGACTGCAGTCAACTAAAGAGTTAAAGGATAAAGGATGTAACAAGGGGCGGGAGGGGGAGATGGAGAATATTTGGTATAAGAAAAATGCAGGTACTTTATATTAAGAACAGCACATTAACCATAGGTTGATTTTAATCAGACTTAGTACAGATATATATATCAGTAAGCCACATCTGTAGCGTGCTGCCTAAAACTGAACTATCATTCCTGTGATGAAGTTCCTCCTCACAACAGATAATGGGCCTCTAAAGTAATTTAGCTTAAGGCATTTTACAGATAAAAGCAAAGAAAATACCCCCACAAGAACAATTCCTTCTCCTAAGTGAGGTTCCCTGACAGTGTTCATACAAGTGGAATCCACTAACAGGTACATTAAGCTTTATGTGGCTTTTATTAAGGCAGTGTCTGCTGCAAATCACATAAGCACCTCCTTGTGGATCTGACTAGGTGGAGCTGCATTATAAAGGCAACACCAGCTGAATCACCAAAACTTTCATAAAAGGAAGCTTTCTCTTCTTCAAAGTAACCTGTGTGTATTCCTGCTGGTGGGAATCTTGTGTGAGGCATATTCACCAGTGAAGCAGGATGAAGAGTTATATTTAAACAGAGACTGCAGAATTGCTCTCCTAACTCAAACATCAGTGAGTGTTGCTTAGACCAGTGGTGCTTGACCTTTTTTGGCTGGTGGGCTGGGAAGGCAGTGCCCAGGGCTGTCCATGGGCTGGATCTGGCTGGTAGTCCTGATTCAGCACAGGGCAGCGGCAGCAGGGCCCATCTGGCCTTGCAGAAGGGGGCGGAGGGCATCACGGCTCCAACCTGACCCTGCAGGAGGGAGGGAGGGGACATGGCTCAGCCCCACAGGGAAAGGGGTGTGACCCGGCCCCAACCCAGCCCCAGGAAGGTAAGGGGCATGGCCCAGCCCCAACCTCGCCCCATGGGAGGGAAGGGGTGTAACACAGCCCCACAAGGGGGAGGGGTATGGCCTGACTTCAAAGCTCCAAATTTCCCCTGCCAAAGCTCCCCTGCTGCCAAATTTCTGAATCTGTGGGAAGCCCCATGGGCTGAATACTCATGGCCCCATAGGCCACATTTGGCCCATGGGCTGGAGGTTGGGTATCCCTGGTTTAGACTGTAAACTCTAGAGCTGGAACAGTCTTTTTGTTGGATGTTATTCAGCATGTTGTGCAATGAGGAACTACCACAATAAAATACAATCATAAATAGATGCCAAGTCAATAGATGCCTAGTGCCGAATAAACCTGTTCACAGAACTCAAATTAGTATCTCTGCTAAATTCTATGATGGAAATGAGAAATGTCAATTATGCTTACACCTAGCAGAGCAAGCTGTTAGACTTTCATGTTTTCCCACTAATGCTGACATCTTATTACACAGCCTAGAATAAACAGAAGCATTTTTATGCAGGTCATTAAAGGCTAGTAAAAGGCTAGATAACTTGCTAAATGTATTAGACTTGCTCAGTAAAAGCTAGAGTACCATTTGACATCTGTTTTTTAGAGACTAGTTTCACCAGAATGAGAATGAGGCTTTGGGAGGGTCACCAAAGATTAGAAGCCTGATTTAGGTGGAATTTAGACATAATTTTTAAAAGAATTTAGGAGAGAAATATTGAACAGGTAACTGGAAAACAGCCAAAAAAAGGGCCTTTCATTAAAGCCTGAAGTTTACTCTCTCTTAAATGAAGTTCTCTTTATGCATAGGCAAACTAGGGAAAATTTTCCCCTTGGATCAAAAGTGGAAAATATTACTTCTGTCAGTACAAGCTGAAATCCTGCACTGCAAGATTCTGTAACCATTGGAAAGTCATAGGACAGTTGGTTAAGAAATCTTGTGATAGTGCAACAACTGAAAACAGCAGCATTGTGCACAGGAAGATGGGAAACTGAGATGGCAGGCAGGTGTATCTGAAAAAGAGTGGCTGAAAATTTCTGAGTAAAGCAAACAGTTAATATACAATAATCTCCCACTTTGAAAATCTTTTCCATTTCTGGGGGGAAATATTTCAATGTACAAGATCCCTTGGACAGTGGCAAAGTATAGATACTCTGGGACTTCTACAGAGCAGGTGAAGTCAGAAGACTCAGCATTCTATAAAGAAGAAGCTAAAATGATTCTGGAACTGCCATGCAGAAGAGGGCCCCATTCCTGTGTCAGATAATATGAATGAGACTGACAGATTATACAAATGCTGCCAAGAAAGATCCAGAAGCTACAAATACCAAAACTGTCTATCCCAAAATGAAGCAACAACAATTAGGGACATACTAAGTAACACTGGTGGACATATCACCCCTCCCTTGAACCTATACAGAAAATCCTCAAATAACTGCAACCCATAATAGTAGGGTCTCCTTCTAGTAAAGAGATCTTCCCAGAACTACCCATCCTAGCCTTTAAACAAGCACTGATCCTTGCTAACATCAGCAGCAGAAGCAAACTTCCTACAGTCCAGAACACACCGAATGGATCCAGACCATGCCATGACAAGAAATGCAAAACCTGCCAACACATCTCCACCCTCCCCACAATAACTGCACCCTACAACATAGCCATCAGCATTCCTGGATCTTACAGGTACACCTTCAGAAATGTTATATATCTCATCCGATGCACCAAATGCCCTGATGGAAAATACACAGGAGAGACCAAACAAGCACCAGAATGAACACACATCAGAAGTCTACTGAAGGCAAGAATGCCCTATTATCTGTGGGGGCACATTTCTCACAAGACAACCACTCTCTCTCCAATCTCTCAGTTCTAATCCTCAAAGGGAATTTACAAAACACTTTTCACAGATGATCCTATGAACTTCACTTTATCAACCTCCTGGATACAAAAAATCATGGACTAAATATAGACACTGGATTTATGACACAGTATAACTTGCCTGACATCTGACTCCCCAGGTACCTCTCCATTATTCATCCCTCTTCGCTCCCCCAGACCCAGCCTGTCTCTCACCCACTGACTCCTCAGATTACATCTTCACTGACTGCCTATCTTGCATGCATACCAGCCCAGCCTCTGGCTTCTTTACTATGCATTCCATCCAGAAAGAGTACACACCAACTGAAGATGCTTCCTCAGCCTGACAAAAGGTTTTTAAACTCGAAAGCCTGCTAAGAAAAAAATTTCCAAGGATTTAATTTGGCCTAATAAAAGATATCAGATACACCCAAAGAACCTTGTCTAATGGTGGAAGAATACACTTCATTTCCTTGCTGCAATCCAACATTTGTTAGTCAACTTTTCTAAAATTCTGCTCTGGAAACACTGGCACATAAGTGGCTACCTACTAGTGTTTCAAGGGCCTACATTTTTTTGAAACTAGGGTAATCTTAGTTTATACTAGTGAGTTGAAGCAAAAAGAGATGGAAGTCAGTCAATGTGGCATATTAAAAAAAAAACAACCTCAATTAAATTTTTAAATCTGAGCAAAGCATATTACCTGATTATTATTCCTGTTTTTATTATCATTAAAATAAAATCAGAATCCAGAGGTTTCTAAAGAACATGTACATTCTGTAACATTTAATTAGTATGTCTATTCTAGACATTTTTCTTCTCTTGCACCTATTTTACCTTTCAAAAACAGCAACATTTCAATCCAAAATGTCAGTGGGAATGGCAATCCTAAAAGGATAATATATTTCAATGCCTATTGCCATGCAAATTTCCTAGTTTAAAATAATCTATCCTAAAACAGCTACATATCTGCTCACAGTATGCATATAGGAGAAAAAATATTTAAATTCAGATTATTACATTAAACTCATACCATAGGAGTTTGGAACTCAAATAATGCCTGCTCAATGTATTGTTAATGATTTCACTCACATATTCTAAAACAAATGTTCTAGGACTGTTATCCAGGAATCCCTGGTAGTGCATAGAGCACTTGGTAGAGAGCAAACTGGTTCTTCTTCATTTCCAGCATATGCAGTATAATAAGGGAAGCCATTACAGAACTGCATTTAAATAATGTCCTAATATTTCTTTGGAAATATTAGCTTTCTAATATAAGCAGTAGCTATGGTTGCCAAAGAGATGGAATAAGATCATGGATAGAAAAGAGATGGCAGTGCAAGCAGTGCTGAATGTGACAGGAAGTCAGTGCACTTGGCAAATTCTCTCTCAAAATGCTGACCAAATTTCAAAAAGTTTGAGAAACCATTCTGTAGGCTACAAAATTCAGCATGAACAGCTGGAAGTGGGTTGAATTCGTCTGCTATATTGCAGTGTCTTTTGTGATTATTGTAATTTTGACAAGATAATAATCTCTTGTGGATATGAATTTTTAAGGTTCATAAAAATAAAATAAGATTTATTATACAGTCTGTCAAATTATTTATGCAACCTACTTTTGCTGCTTTGAGAGAAAATCCTATCATCTCACATAATTGGAGAAATCTTTCCCTGTTCTAGTTTACAGCAATGATCAATATTGCTAGTGTACAAAGAGAACCAGTGGTACAGGACCTTCCAAGACTCACATTTATCAAAGGTGATAGGATATATTTATTTTCTGCAGTGTTATGTAGCTTGGAGTTAAGACATTGTGTGGAACATTCACCACTCCGGTGAATGACTAGGTCATTCACCGCTTGTCCTTGAGCCTTTGGTGCTCTTGAAAACAGAGAAATGAAGCCACATGGACAGTAGTAAATTTGAAATGGAATGATCTGAAATTGTGTGTCAGCTTCTCGCCTATCTCCATCAGAACCATCTTTACTATCTACATATCTTGCTGCCTCTTTAGTCTTATTTTTAGGCCAGAGTCAGTTCTACAGCACGGCAGGAGTATGGCTGAACAAACGCTGGCAAGGGCAAGAATATCATGTAAGATTTTTGCCACAAGTCACTTTTCAAGATGAGGTGACGTACAGAAGACAGAAGTTGAAACTGGAAAGGAATTCAGGGATGATGGGAATTCAGAAGTTTAAATCTCATCTGGGTAAAGTGAGTTTTAGCTTCAGAAGCTAACAGTTTCTTCGGGGAAATTTGAGGTTGGAAAGGGGGAGGGAGCTGTATTTGCTTTTCTGTCATGCAAAGATGGGTGTGGTATGGCAGCCACTTCTTTCTAACTCCATATCTATATCGACTTCTTCAATCTTCTGGTCAGGACACTTCACCAACCGACAAAATCCATAAACTTTGCAGGAGCTTAGAAACCGCAAGTATACCTTGTTTAACCCTGACTCAGAAGGAAGTTATTCCCCTTGGAAAACATTTTTTTCTTGGAAGATACAGCATAGTAAAGGGTAATTATCAGAGTCAAGTACATAGTTCAGCTAAATCATCTTTCCAAAAGACTTTAAAATTAAAAGTAGGGTGAGATTAAAAGTAAGTGATAGATCATATGATTTCCTATACACTTAGTCCACTTCTGAGAAACAACACTGCCCTCCTGATGATTAAGCATGACAGGAATGGAAGTCATGACTTGTCTGTAACTTTTCATTGGACTTGAATTTGTGCGATTCCTACTGACTGATAACTCATGTTATAACCACTCTGTCAAAAGCAGTTTTACCATTTGATGAAAATTATAAAATAATCTATATATAGATGTATTTCAACTACAAAAGTGAATTATTGTCTGACATGAAAACAAACAATATAATTTTATGTTACAAGGTTAGTGCTTTGGAAATATTCAAAATAACATTTATTAATTCTTAAAGACAAAACACTAAACAAATATATAAACAACATAAGCTTTCTATTAACAAAGTAAAAAAAGGGTTAATGGTGGGGCGGGAAGGGAATGAAGTTCTAGTACAGTGGGTTCTTAATCTAGAATATAAAACATGCATTGATCCAGAAACTGGTATCATCTTCTAGAGAAAATAGGATGGATATATATGCTATTTTTTGCTTCTTTAAGAACTCTTAATATTCTTTACACACCAAACTTTTATTTAAAGGAGGGAAAACACAAATCACAACAATTTCTTTTCATGCAAGCATACAAGAACCAAGACAGAAATGTTAAGTTGAATTTTGGATGCAAAGAAAGTTACTTAACTCACCAATCTTTTGATGATTCTTAACAAAAGCTTCTGCTGTCTCAGAT
This sequence comes from Alligator sinensis, assembly GCF_000455745.1. Classification (NCBI taxonomy): domain Eukaryota; kingdom Metazoa; phylum Chordata; order Crocodylia; family Alligatoridae; genus Alligator; species Alligator sinensis. Next base: position 741,609 of record NW_005842487.1, on the reverse strand, counting down.
CTCTTTTGGACTTCAGTATTTTGGCAAAGCTGTCCATATTTTCTGGAGACATACTTTCTGGACTGTCGCCGCCATATAGCTGAACCAACAATGACAAGCATTGTGATGCACTCTCATATATTTCACTGTTTTCACTTGGAAGCTAAAAAAAAGAAATGCACTTCAAACTCATATTTCACAAAATCTGTATCATCAGGATCTGTGAGACTCCTGTGAAGATATATTTGTACTGTGGTAGAAAGCAACAATTTCCAATCATCTTATTTTAAAACACAATAAAAGTTTATAAAAGATTTATAAAGTGATAGAAAGACATTACTGAGGGCCCTTCTACATGTGCTGGTAAATGTGCAATGGAGCCTAATGCATGATCCACACAATTGTGCCTCCCACCATGCCACATCTGCTTGGCAGGAGGTGTGATTGTGGGATCATGTATTAGATTGCACTGTTGTGTCTTATCATTGGTACACTGAGAGCCTGGGCTCGATCCTGGGCTCCCCTGGGCTCACAGTACAGGGAGCGGGGAGAACACTGCCCCATTGCTGGCCTCATGAGGCATGGGGCTTGCAGTGGGGAGAACACTGCCACCACTGCAAACCTTGTGAGGTGTGGGGCTTGCAGTGATGGCAGCATTCCCTGTGAGCCCCACAGCCAAAGACACTACTATCATTGCAAGCCCCACAGCCAAGGTGGCTCAAAGGGAGTGGGGAGGAGCAGCATTTTCCCCGCTGCAAACCCCACAGCTGACAATGCTGTCACCACTGCAAGCCTTGTTAACTGTGTGGCTGGTAGCAGGTGGTGCACTTCTGTGGCTGGAAGCCCCTTAATTGATGGGTCTCTGAGCCACAGGGGAGCACTTGCCCACACATTCAATTAATGGTCTGATTAGACTAGCTACAAAGTTATTACACATTTTCTGTGGAATAACTTTGTAGCTTATTGCTTGCTTTATCATGCCATTAACTGGTTGAACATGTAGCTGGGTCACAACTTAAGGCATGATTACCTGGTTAATCACACCTTAAGTGTAATGTGTAGAGGGGGCCTGAAACACAGATTAGACTGTAAAAGTGTCTATGGTACATTTATCAGGTCGTATCGGTCTAGAGGAAAAAGCAATCAGGGCTTGTGGTAGAGGTGATATCTTTTATTAGACCAATAAGATTTTTTGCAAAAAAACCTTCTTTAATTGCAAGTTTGCAGGCACAAACACTCTTCATCAGGCATCGGAGAAAAGATTGTAAAAGTTCTCCTGGGTAGAAATGAAAGTTCATATTTCATAGGATTTCACAGAGGAGTCAATAGATGGAAAACTCCTCTGGGCAGTCAGTTCTTAGCTGGTAAGGAGTCTTAGCTCTCCTGTGAGGTTCTGTGATGATGCAAATTACCTTAAACAAAGGCAGGAGCAGTATCTCCATTGTTAAATGGATTTCATCATTGATTTGCAGAACTGTTTGTTTTTTTTTGCTTTCAACAGCATTTTCAATAGATTTTAAGGTCTGACCACTATTATAATCCAATCTGATCTTCTGCATGGTATAGGCCATAAAATTGTACCCTGCTGTTCTTCCATCAAAACTATAACAACTGTTGACAATGATAAAGCACATCTTCCAGAAAGACATTCAATTTTAGTTTAAAGACAGCAAATGATGGAGAATCTACCAGAGCTTGTACATTGTTCCAGTGGTTTAATTACCCTTATTTTCATTATGAATTTGTCTTCATTTTTCATCCATTGATACTTCTTATGCCTTTGCTAGCTGGATTAAACAACCTTCTAACAGCAGATATCTAGATATTTATGGGCCGTAATCAGATCACTTAACGATCTATGAGATGACATTTCTAAATCTCTTGCATTCTGAGGCAAATTGCTCAGATAATTCTTGTAGCAATTTTCTGCACTTCTTCTAAATCTTTTCAAAATATTTTTTAAACACTGGACATCAAAACAGGCCATATTTATAGGATTAGGGTTCTCTCTTCTGGGAAACAGTGACTCTGAAAAAGACACAGAGCACTAGGGCTGATAATCTGCTGGACACAAAACTTCCAGCACAGTTCTGGAAGTTTTGATCCATTTGCTCTGGCAACCCTCAAAGGGGAAGGAGCTCTGAAGCTGAAGAACAATTATCAAAAACAACCCCTTACATGTTTTTGCCAAGGTGACTTGGTATACTGATGATAATAGCATGAAACTGATCTCAGCTGTCCTTGGGGATTTGCAGTGGGACATAAGGGAGAAGGTGGTCCCTTAGGTACCTAGGTCTCAGACCACTTAGGTCAAAACCAGCACCATGAATTACAGCTGGAAAGCTTTTGGAAGCCAGTGCAATCTCTGGAGCAATGGAATTATGTTTTCCTGGCAACTCATGCCCATCAGAAAGCAGCAGCTGCAGCATTTGGATGGTCATCAAGGACAGCCCCACATACAGCATATTGTAGTAAACTAGCCTTGAGGTTATGAAAGCATGGATGATGGTGGCCAGATCCAAACATGAAAGAATGGGTCATAGCCTTCTTACTGGATTGACATGGAGATGAAGATGGAGAGAAGTACTGCTAGCCACCACTAACACCACCTGCAAATCCAGGGGCAGCAGAGGATCCAGGATCACCCAAGGCTCCAAAACTGAGTGAAAAGGGGAGGTTGAACCCCATTAGTCCAAAGCCAACCTGTGTCAAATGGTCTGCCCACCACCATCAACACTGGCTAGTCTGGATCTAGTTTTAATTGGTTCACCTGCATTCAACCCCCAACTTCTACCAGGCACTGGGGCCCAGGTCAGATGAGAAAGAGAGATAGAGATGGGTGTTATAAGTATGCTTATGGCATCTCACTTGACATCTCTGCACAGTCTCTACCAGCAGCTTCATATACATGTTGAATAGGGATGGTGACAAGAAAGAGCCATACAAGAAAAGTTACAAGGGGATGGCACTTACCATTACCCTCTGGGACCTCCCTGCTAAGAAAGAGAGGAACCAATTTAAAGCAATCCCACTGATACCTACCAGGTCATATAAATACTTTATTATACCTTGTAGCCATGTGTATCAAAACCTACTGAAAGAACTAGTAAGATCAATGAGGAACAACATCCCCCATCTATCTCCAAGTGAAGATCATCAACCAAGGCCACGAGTACAGTCTCTGCTGTACCCAGGATGAAAGCCTGACAAGGGTCTAGAGACTCCAATTTCATCCAGATGCACCTTGACTTGTTAGGCAACCACCCACTGAAAGACCTCTCTCAAAAAAAGGGAGCTTGGAAACAGGGCAAAAGCTGGCTGGGAAGAGTTTCTTGAGTAGGGGATGGGCAGTTGCAAACTTAAGGACACCTAGCACCCTCCTCTTCCAGGAGGGAAGCACTGACAACCCCAGCTCCAGTCCCCTTCAGCTGGCTTTCACAAGGCAGGCTGGGCACAAGTCTAGTTCACAGCTGGTTGCTTCCATTCACCCAAAGCACACCCTCTGCATCAGTGTGACAGCAACTGAAACTGATCCATACACAACAGAGACATGATTGAACTTCCCCAACTCTGAATTCTGACTGCAGCAAAGAAGTGGCAGTCCCCGAGCTATGCTGGAAACGGGCAATTTTTGTCTGCAAAGTAGGTGGCAAACTTCACATAGTGGACTGTAGATGGTTTTGGATCAAAGAGTGGCAGTTATGGAAGGGAAAGTGGACCAAGAAATGAGAAGTGAATTGGAGCACAGAAGCAAAGATTGAGTCTGATGGAAGATGGACAAAGGTGGGGAAGAGGGAGGAAAAGAAGGTAGGAAAGAAAGGTGGGACACTTGATCTAGAAATAGTGTTCCTGTAGTAGTTGACCACTGTCAAATGCATTGGTAACATAACCACCCCATTCCCACTCTTTTATAAAGAGCTGTATAAACGAAGAGGAATGGACGGAAGAAAAATGAAGGTTTCCTTGAGGCGATAAAGGAAGGAATAGAAGATCAAAATAAACAAATTGGAGAAGTTAAGTATGAGAGAGGTAGAGGATTGCTTAAAAACTTGCAAGAGAGGTAAGGTGCTGGAAAGAGATGGATTTCTGGTGGAATTCTATGAAAAATGTTGGCAATGGCTGGGGACAGATATACTAAAGACATACAGGGAAATAATGGGGAGATAAGGGAGGATTTTGCAGAAGGTGTGGTAATTTTGATATTCAAGAAAGGAAAGGAAGATGTGTTAGGCAATTGGAGGCCAATAACCTTTTTAAACACAGACTACAAAATGATGGCAAAAGTACTGGCCAAAAGAATGTGTGACTGCTTAGCAGATGTGATACAAGAAGAACAAACGTGTGCTGTTCCTAAGAGGAGGGTATCCCATACCCTATGGTTAATGAGAGATTTCATATTGGATGTGCAAGACAGGAAAAGAAACACAGTAATAATTAATTTAGACCAGGAAAAAGCTTAGAGCTGAACATGATTTCATGTTTGAAGTATTACGAAGGATGGGGTTTCATGCAAAGATAATTGGATGGGTCAAAGTGTTATAAAGTAATGTGGAAAGAAAGGTTCTTTGGGTAGATGTGATATGTTTTATTAGATCAACTAAAATAGTTGGAAAAAAAATGCTTTGCAGGCTTTCAGGTACAAACACCCTTCTTCAGGCATTGGGGGACTCTGCTGCTGTTATGAGTTCTCCAAGGCAGAGAAGAAGCTAAAGCATAATAAGAAGTCTGTGAAAATGTAAATGAGTGGAAGTCTCCAAGACAATAGGTAGAGATAGGAGGGGAGGGGAGATGTGTGAAGGAATGTAAGTGGTCAGCTTCAGGCAGGTAACCTGGTAAATTAGATGTCAGGCAGGTTATAAAGTTATGTGTCATAAATCCAATGTCTATATTAAGTCCATGATTTTTTGTATTTAGTAGATTTGTGAAGTTCGTAGGCTTGTCTACAAAAGGTGTTTTGTAAGTTCCCTTTGAGGATTAGGACTGAGAGATCAGAGAGGGATTGACTGTTTTGTGAGAAGTGTACACCCACAGGTAATTAGATATTTTTGTCTCTGATGGATTTTCGGTATGTATTCATTCTGGTATGCAGTTGTTGTTTGGTCTCTCCTACATATTTTCCATCAGGGCATTTGGTGCACTGGATGAGATGTATTACATTTCTGGAGGTGCAGACATAAGATCCAGGAATGGTGATGGTTCTGTTGTGGGTGAAGTTATTGGGGGACTGGTGGAGATGCGTTGGTAGGCTTTACATTTCTGGTCATGGTCTGGATCTATTTAGTATGGCTTGGGTTATAGGAAGTTTGCATCTGGTGGTGAGGTTAACAAGGTTTGTTGCTTGTTTAAAGGCTAGGATGGGTGGTTCTGGAAAGATATCTTTAAGAATAGGGTTGTCTTCTACTGTGGGTTGCAGCTGTTTGAGGATTTTCCATATAAGTTCCAGGGAACAATGGTATATCATAACTAATGGTGTGTGATTCATGGGAATTTTCTTTTTGTACTGCAGCAATTCTTCGCATGATATCTGGGTGGCTCTTTCAAAAGTGCAATCTATCTCTCTGGAGGAGTGTCCTTGTTGGGTGAAAGCACTTTTGAGATATGTGAGGTGATGGGGGGGGGTACTCTCCTCAGTGCAAATTTGGTGGTATTGGAGAGCTTGCTTGTAAATTACAGCCTTTTTGGTGTGATTAGGGTGATTGCTGGTTCTGTATGTTGTGGTCCGTGGGTTTCTTGTATGTACGTTGGTCCGTGGCTTGTATTTTACCATTCTGGATATCGATCATGGCATCTAAAAAGGAAATGTTGGTATTGCAGTATTCAAGAGAGATTCTGATGGAGGGCTGATGATTGTTGAATTTGTGATGGAAATGAATCAAACAGAGACTGCAGGCTTTCCGTCCAAATTATGAAGACATCATCTATATATCTCAGGTATAGCATGGGCTTGATGGTACAGTTCTTGAGGAATTCTTCTTCCAGGTGGGCCATGAAAACGTTGGCATATTTTAAGGCCGTTTTTGTGTCCAAAGCTGTACCCGTGGTCTGGAAGACATGCTGGTTGTTGAAACTGAAGTTGTTGTGTGTGAGGATGAAGTGTATAAGTTCAGTAATATCTTGAGGTCTGTACTCTGAGTTGTAATCTTGCTCTTGTAGATATGTAAGGCAGGCATGAATGCCATCCTGGTGTGGGATGTTGGTATATAAGCTGGTGACATCCATAGTGGATAGGAGGGTGTCACTAAGAAGGTGGTCTATGTTTTTGAGTTTTCGCAGAAAGTCTATTGGTTCTTGGATAAAACTTGTTCTTTGGATGACAAGATGTTTTAGGATGGATTCAATGAAACCTGATATTTCTTCAGTTAGGGTTTCATAGTTGGAAATTATAGGTCTGCCAGGGTTCTCTCGTCTGTGGATCTTAGGGAACATGTAAAATATCCCTGGATCCAATCCCGTTTTAGGGACATGCTCCCTAAAATCCACAAACAAAAGGTACCCCCAGCTGAAGAAATATCAGTTTTAATCAAATCCATCCTGAAAAGTATGGATGAAAAGTAGGTTGATGGGTGTGGGGAACTGAGAGAATTTACAGAAGTTTGAGCTGCAAGTGGTAGAGGGTATAATCAAGAACTTGGGAATCCGAATGGATGCCAAAGGGAAAGAAATAAAGGTATGGGAGACGTTAGATTGGGATTGTCAAGTGGTAGAATGTTATCTTTGAAGGATAAAATGGCTGTGGTTAAAATGGTACTCTTGTTGATCATCCTTTACATGGGAGTGGTGTATCCACCATCATGGCAGAAAATAAGCAGGGTACACAGGCATATATGCATTGGGGGAGGTGGGGAGGGGAGGGAGAGGAAGTAAAAGAGAGATGGTAGCCAGAACATAGCTATACAAAGGTAGAGAATTAGGAGGTTGGAGAATACCAGATTTGGACAGCTTTATATATATCTAGTTTATAAGTATGTTCTTTTAAAGTGGCAATGGAAAGGATGGGGAAGACTGCATGTTTCTGTCCTTACCTGGCAGAAAGAACATTAAGATGGGACATGTACACAGAAGACTGGAAAAAATGTGGGCATGGCAGCCACCAGCTCACTATGCAAAGATGGAGAGTTTCTTAATAAATAAACTAGAAGGAGTGGGATTAGAGTACTTGAAAGACCATAAGAAAGTGACTAATATGATAAGAAAGAAAGATAACACTAGTTGGGGATCTAATGGAAAGACAGATGGCAAATGTGTTCAAAGAAGTGACAGAAACTAGATTGAAAGGAGAACATACAGATATCATATGGCTGATGATATGGAATATTCTTCCTGTGAGGGGTATTTAGCATAAATGGGGTTTTGGAAGATTGGCAGTGTGTCTGAGAAAGGGATGTGGGGCTGAAGAATCTGTATCACATGTATTTTGGGGACTGCCCTTTTGAGCAAGGTGTATGGGAAGGTGTGCATTGATTTTTGAGGACGATCAATATGAACGGTGACCTAACAAATAAAATGGTGTTGTATGGGTTAACGCCTAAAGAACTAGAGGCAGAGACTGAGAACCACACTACTTTGTTTACTACTTAAACAGATATGCTCTATTACAACCCCAAATTAATTCAGGGAAATCCTATGACTGATGATTATCACAAAGATCATATAATCTATAAACTGTGTACAGTTTTCCAGTAATGGTCTCACCAGTGCAATAATATATCCTATGCAGTTATTTCATTTTGAAAAACAGTATTCACTTATTCACATATATACTACATTAAAAAAGATTACTACTGGTTTATCCTTATACTAATAAAAGGCAAGAGATTTACATTAAAGACAAACAATCACAGATTTTACATACACCAAGGGAATTCTGTCTAAGAATCTTGCTGACAGTCTTTTTAAGAGACCACAGAACAATGGATGACCTTATATGCTAGGCACCTATGCATGCATTGCATAACTATGTGAGTGATAATATATTTTGTTTGATTTGTCTACTTCTGTCAGTTAAGAGAAACCTTTATTGTTATTTTAACATAATTCTGGAAAATAACATTTATCATATTATGCCCCTTAAGCTACTTTAAAGTATAATTTGCCAGACACCTATACATGAATAATGCCTACTTCTTTATATCCTTCATAAATCCTGAATTGAGATGGAAGTTATAGATTAGTAGCCCTAAGACATAAAACACAGGAAAACCTTGCTATTCATGAATCTGCTATTTGCAGATTTGAATATTCGCAGTGCACCACGCCAACTGGTTGAGTCGGGGTGAGCACCGTTGCGGCTCTCTCTGGTGCTGCACTAAGCTCCTGCCTCTGCAGTTAAGCCAGGCATGGAACACTGCGCAGGGTGGGGGAGGGCAGAGCTGGGGAGAGCGGAGCGGAGAGCAGAGCTAGGCAGGCAGACGGGGAGGGCAGAGGCAGGTGGGTGGAGAGCAAATGCCAGGGCCAAGGAGGGAGGCAGCGGCAGCGGTGACATCTTCTCCCCCGGAAGCAGCCACAGTCGGTCTCCAGGTGCTGCGGGGGAGCCCCGCGCTTCCAGCCTCTCACAGGGTGTGGGGGGGAGGGGAGCAGGGGACAGCTGTGGGGTCTGATGGGGAGCCCCATCAGTATTCATGGATTTTTCCATTTGCAGGGATCTCCAGAACGGACCCGCTGTAAATGGTGAGGGTCTCCTGTACTATATTTGACCCAATATCATAAAAATGAGAAGATCCTCAAAATTATTTTTTCTTCTTCTCTGGGATTATTTTTTTCACTTTGACTTCTTTCCAAGCTCAAAGCCATACACTGCTGATATCCGATTATTTGTTTCTTGACCTACTTACTGATACGACTTACAAAGTAACTGACAAGAAAAATGACTTATCTGGTAAGGTAACAAGAAGGAGTAGTGATAAACTTAACTTTAATTTCTGTATGTATCTCTAAATTCTCAATTCTAAATAGAATAAAAAAAGTCTGATTTCATTGGAGGCTTTAACTGAGCTGACTTAATTTCCCCTTTGCTAGAAAAGTGACTTATCAGTTAAAAAAGGTTAAACAAAAAGAAGCCTTTTAAAACACTTATTTTACATCTCTAAAGGCAAGAGAATATAACTTACAGTATCAGTCCGGGCTATGGAATTGTTACGGGGTCAAAATATTGATGTACAGTAAAGCTTCTTATAGAGAAAAACCACTACATCTGCTTTTTAAAATATGGCCCGTCCTCAAACCTAAAAGAGCATCTATGCAGATTTATCCAGGATCTAGCCCAGTTTGGAATAGCAGTCACCTAGCTGATCTCTACCAGCAAGAACTAGAGGAAATAATCACAGAGTAACTGTTCTCAATGGAAGCTAGGGATTGCTGGTGTAAGGTTTGCTGGTGAGATCAAACCAAACCAATATAAGCCTGAAGAGTGCAGGATTTTTGCCCAGGCCTTCCTGCATCAAACATATATGAAGTGTATGAACTCCTTGTGGAGTTCCTGCTGTGCCCTGGAGACTATAGCTCCTTCAATGAGGTAACAAGAAAATGAACACAATGTAGCTCAAAATTAAAGGGGACGTCCAAAAAGGTTGACACCATGTATGAGTGTGTCTACAGCAGTATTTTTCTTTGTAACTCCCACATTATGTGACATCAGTGGACTTGCACAGTTGGATTCACTAATGTAGATGGGGCCCTGGGGATATGACTGTATTAGTTCATATTATCAGCCAGTGTATACTGGTATTCCCATTAGTGGCAGCACACAAGAATGAAATTTCAAGAGAAATTCTGGATGAATGCATAGCTGAAAGAACAAAATGCAATATATTAAAGCTGGAAAGCTAGAAAAATGAAACGCTGACATTTGGGGAAGTAGTTTCTCATTTAAAACAGAAGCAGCCAAGTTAGGATCTTGTTGCTAATCAACAGGATACTGTTCGATAGTTCATCTCATTTCCTAACAAGCTAGAACAGTGCTCCATTTTATTTTTTTAATTCAGTGATTCTCAATCAGGGTGTTGCAGCACCCTGGGGTGCCTTGAGATCCTTTCAAGGGGGTAGTGGTATGCCATGAAATGCTAGCACAAGATAAACCCAGAGATTTCAAATAGGAATCCATAGTGTTAAAAACATTTTGATCTACTCTGTAATTTTTCTCTAATAAAAAATAAGTGAAAGCTAAGAGCTGGTATTTTCCAAACGGTGCCTTGAATCTAACAAGGGGTATCCAGGGTCTAAAGCAGTTCAGAATCACTGATCCAACTGGACAAATTCTATTAGTAATTTGCTCATTTGCATATGAAGAAAGTATATCTGTATCTGAGAACCATTTACTTATTTTTTTTAACCAAAACACATAATTTGGTCTGACAATGGGGGGCAAAACAAGAAAAATCAAAACCTAGTTCTTGTCCTTTAAGAAAGGAAAGCAAATGCTCACCAAAACATGACAGCTCTTTCCTTTTGTTAACCAAAAGGCATCTCTAGGTGGTTTCTATTTTGTCCTTTCAGTTTTATAAAAGTTTAGGTCTTGAGCCTTTCAATCATGCAGAAGTATTAGAGCACCTTCCCACTCACCTCATTCTCCATATGGCTGAGACTATTTTGGGATACTGACCATTTGAATTTCTAGTAGGGGACCCAAAAATCAACATAACTTATAGAAATGTATTTTAAGGAGGTAAAGTTATGAGTGCTCAATGATATACTTCTCTGGTAAAATTTGTAAAATATAGTAACTCCCTGTAACAACCCTTGATGCACAGAAGTCTTGCATGTCAAGCCTGAGCTTCATTAGATTTATGATTACTTTCGTTTTCTGAAAACAGGTTCATAATGTAATATCTTAACTGTATTTAATACTGATACAGCCATTATTTGCTCTATGTAGCTTAATGAGAATTTGGCATGAAACATGAGGGTTTTTTTTATTATAGCACTGCATTTTTGTAGTTTATTGCCAAAAATGTGTTCATTTTGAGCCCAATTTCATTGTGTTCATGAACTGCAAACCACTGCAAGAAATGTGTGATCATTTGAGCTGAAGTGACAGTTTTCACACCGATGGAGTTGTTAGGGCATCTAATTTGAGAGTTACAATGAAACTGTCTGGAATACCCTGAGGGGACACTATTTCAGCACATTAGTGAGGTTACACACAAAGAGAGTTTATTACGATAAGAGATAGATGTTCATTAGATCAGTAATATGATTACAGAACATGCTGTACAGGAAGGACCGTTGGGAACTATACACAAGATGATTTTGCAAACATTAAAGAAAATACGAAAGCAAGCATCATTATTGAATCTGCTAACTTTACTATAATTACTAGTAAATGTGCACAGTTTTAAATTAAATTTTAAACATCATAATACTATATTTCAAAGCAGAATAAGTCTCCTACCTAGCCAAGGAAAACACATTTTAGGGTGGATCTTTTTTTTAGCTCCCTTGGTCTAATTAAGACCCCTTTCTGAAGTTCTGTACTTATGACCAATACATTTTTACTTCCCCAGTGGTTTTGCTGTGCAACTCCAACAAGGGAAATTCTGCCTAGTAGTCAGCCCTGTTGGAGTTCAAAGTGAGTAAGTACTGGCACAGGATTTTAGACAAGTGAATATCAAAGTGGCACCATTTCAAGGAAGATCATGGCAATACCTTCTTTTATGCCTATAATGTACAGTAAAGAAAGTTTTATGTCCTGCCACAGATAGCCCACTTCCATTAATAGATGGTAAAATCACATTATGCGGTCTATACACAATGCTACTATTTCTACTGATACTTTGGTGCCCCAAAGACAGCTTGCTTCCCATGCTCTGTAAGTGAAGCAGGTGCATAATCTTAAAATCATAGAACTGTAGCACTGGAAAGGACCTCACAGGATAATCAGACTCAAACTTCTGCATAAGAGAGAGAAAGCTTGAGAAGTAAAAAAAGTAGTTCTTGTTAGATATAGATTTATATGGTACCATATAAACAATCAACAGATCTTCCATCATTTAAAAGAGCTGTTGTTTGGGAAAATATCACTATTGCCAGTTGCTCTCTGGTGTCAAAAACTTGAAAATGTCATTCTCCTGAGATAGGGAAAGTTTCCAACAAAATCACCTCTCACTAACATGATATGATCTAAGAGGGGATGGAAGAGAAATCAAGCATCATTCAGAAGTAAATACTGTATTACAGTTGGTTGGGAAAGAG
>NW_005842487.1:722784-729342 GCF_000455745.1 Alligator sinensis | reverse complement strand
AGAATGCCATAAATGTCAAGGCTACTCTGTTTATAGTAAATTATCACTTTTAAGTAGAGATTTCTGATTTAGGAGCCATCACTCATGCCATGGCAGACCAAGAATGAGGATTTATGGGAACAAAGAACAAAATGAGGTTGCTCATTTTTAACTGAATTTTAAATCAGTGGCTCATTCTTGGCTTGGAATGGTAATTTTGATTTTTTTGAAGCTCTGCTTATGTAACCTTACTTAAATTTAGAATAAAGATAATAGTAAACTCATGTAAAACTATCACACAATTACTGCTATGATTAGAAAGATTTAGGATCATCTGCTGTCCTGCACAAAGGCAGTTCACACTAATTAATGCTTGTTCCGGAAAATTTCTCGGATAGTGCAGTGAATTTTAGGGACCACTTTTCCTGCTTTTGTAAATTTAAATAAACTTTTTAAAATTTGTAAACATTTGACTAAATCTAGCATATCAACAAATCTGAATGTTTCCATTTATACCTTCTGCACAATATAATCTTAGCTGTAATATGCAATTTACAATTCTTTTTAAAAGCAGAAGCACTGGACAAAAAAGAATCCAAGTGGAATTAGTTTTAAAAAGTCAACTTGACAAAAAGAATCTAATAGTAAGTGCTCAATTTACTTTGCTTTGATTGATCAATTAAGGGCAATAGTGATCATGGGTTTAAATATTGCATTATCTGTACTCGCAATTTTTCTGCATGGTGGGTTTTGGAATGATTTCTGCTTCCATATTCTTAAGAACTTAGAAGTTTCATTTAAAAGCAATTTGCGTTTTTTATATTTCCTTCAGTGTACCCAAAGTAATGGACTAAATCACAAGTATAGAAGGGAAACATTGATTCTAAGATTTTGGTATTTTCATGTTTAACTCATATCAACTTTTGAAGAATTATTGAAAGAGCTAAGCATTTAAAACTTTGCAAAAAAAAAAGATTCAATGGGACAGAGGATATAAATCATCATCTTGAAAGATATAAATATCAGTGAGGGAGGGATTTGTTCAAGGTCTAATAAGTTATAAACCTGGTAAAAATAATGGTGTGAAATAAAGAACAAGAGAAAGTCTGAATTCAATGACAGAACCAAGTGGGGCAAGTGGAATGGTGTCCCCTTGCCCCCTAGGAAGTCTGTGCCATAGCAAGTGCAGCCATGCACCCAAAAGCATATTTGGGGAGAGGGAGCGAACAGGGCACCAAATGTGGCTCCCAGAGAGCCCACACCATGGGGCTACAGCAGCCCAAGCTGATGCTGCTACAGTAGTAGAAGCTGCCTTCTCTGTATAGAGAGCAGGAACAAACAGAATGGCATCATGCTGGTGATCACTTTTGTGGTTCCACAGATAGCCCAAGCTTTTAGATGTTGTGACTCTGGTCCAAGTGAAGAGAAAGGCAACAAAATAATTTATTTGCAAAGCCTAAGGAAAATTCTACTTGTTGGACTGTTTCTGTTCAAAAGAACAGGGCTGCCTGAGATCCTGGAGGGATGGAAGAGCTTGTCTAGAGCACTATCTGTATCTCAGGTTCCAGTTTACTTCCTGAGTAGATAAGATACAGTTTTTCTGGGTTATAAATTTTTATTACCATGACTGGCTTTACCCATGCTTTTGCTTTCTTAGAAAAGTTTATTTGGGGTTTAACAAAGAAGGGATTTGCTGCTCTTGTATGTACAGGTGCCATTTTTCATTTGTGTGTCATGTTTTCACTGTTGAAGGAAAATACTGTTTTCCTGCTGTTTTGACTGAGGCCATAATCCTGCAAGGGTATTGCCACAACAGAGCATTAACAGCTGCATGAAACGCTTCCAATTTCTGAGTTTGGTGTATCTGGGAGAGGAGGGGACACCCAGATCAAAGTTCTAGGATTCAGAGTGGGGGCCTGCCCAAGCTGGGTGGCCCTTATTCTTGGGGACCATTTTACCATGAAAGTTTGCTATGCTTCTGCTGAAGGTCTTTTCCTGGTCGCTCCCTGAATCTGTCATGAAACACATCTCAAAGACAAAATCTGCTCTAACAGTTCAAAATGAAAAGCTGTAGCATGGCCATAATCAAATGACTGCTGGTACTCTTTTCACCTGTTTGAACTATTGCTTGAGACCCCTTCATCTTGAACTGTTTTGATGATGATCCCTTGCAGTTATCTGGAATGCAATTGCTTTGTACACAGCTGAAACCAATTGATTTCTTTTCAGGGCCTGTAATACTTTTACCTCTTCCCGGAGGTTTCATAGATTTCATAGACATTAGGGCTGGAAGGGACCTCGGAAGATCATCGAGTCCAGCTCCCTGCCCAAAGGGCAGGAAGTCAGCTGGGTTCATAGGATCCCAGCAAGATAAGCATCCAGTTTGCTCTTGAAGGTGTTCAATGTAGGCGCTTGAACCACCTCTGGTGGCAGGCTGTTCCAGACCTTGGGGGCTCGGACAGTAAAGAAATTCTTCCTTATGTCCAGCCTGAAACAGTCTTGTAGTAGTTTATGACCATTCAACCTAGTCGTCATCCCTTGGGGCGCTCTGGTGGTCACCCCTGATAAACTTATAGGTGGTCATCAGATCACCCCTGAGCCTGAGCTTTTCCAGGCTAAAGAGCCCCAGGGCTCTCAGCCTGTCATCGTAGGGTCTGCTTCCCTGACCTCTGATCATGCGCGTGGCTCTTCTCTGGACTCTCTCAAGCTTCTCCACATCCAAAGACCTCCATGCAGCTCCAGTAGACAGATCAGTAGGCAGCAGCTGGCATCCTTGAAAATGCACTGCGAGGTTGTGTATATCATACAGAGAAGAAAACTAGTGAGTTTCCAAAGTTTCAGACCCTGAAGTGTCCAAACAGTATCTGGCCATGCATCAGAACTAAGTGTGAGATGAGATCTAGGCATCATCACTATATGACCATAAAATTCATAAAGGTGAGCAGAGAGGGCACAAAACAGTGTGGGAAGGCAGATGATAGGCAGTTGATTTGAGGCAACTGCCTATCAAGAAAGCAAGGGTAGCCTTGTGATTACAATTACAATTTCTCACCATCGTGATGGTCAGAAATATTATTAAAACTGTGTCACCGTAAGTTGAAGGCAGTTAACTTGCAGCAGCTGACTGACTCAAGGAGAGGTCAAGTATAAATTAAGTTGTCAATCATTGAGTGTTAAACACGATAGAGAGGGGTGCAATCTCCAAATTAGGAAATCTAAGGCCTCTACGTGCTGAAAGCTGTAAAGGGAAAACAGCAGAGGAGAGATCAGTCTGGACAGCTCCTGCATAAATATGGTTTGCCCTTAGCATCCACTCTCTGCTACTGCGTGAGAAGATAACTAGCTACTGACCCAGAAAAGGATGGCTTTTCTAATGTTCTTATATTCTTGTTTGAAAAAGAATACCATATTTAGCCCTGATTCATCTAGGAGTAAATTTTACACTGATAGGTGGAGCTAAATCTTACTTAGAAGTTGCATCATGCATATGCAGCTTTTTTGAAAGGGGATGCCATTACTTTATATAGGCTAAACTGCTCCTTGTTCACAGTCCAACCTTAGCCTGCACTCCCACGAGGTACAATGAATTTCAAGGCAAGCAATTATGTGGACTTTAGAACACTTAGATAAATCAACCTTTAAACAGAAAGTAGTTTGCAGAGAGGTGTGAAGTGATCCATTCATATCTATATTAAGTTTTAAAATGAATGAGACTAATCCACAGAGATGATTACAGCCTGAACCAATAGCTCAGAGAAGTGTGAACTCCTCCATTCATCTCATTGGGTGTTCCCATGCCCCCAAATCCCTAGTTCCAGTAGTTGACAGCCTGAGATTTGCATCACACATTTCCATTTTTAACTTGTTACCCAGCCTCAGCCTTGTGTGCTTGGTGCATATTTCTCTCACGATGTCTTCAAATCATGAGACTGTGGGCCTCTGAACCCCTCTTCCTGTTCCCTTCTGAGCCACTAAAGGACAAGCATATTCAGAAGGGAACAGAAAGAGGGGGTTCATAATGCCCCTGATCCCACCTCATAAACCCTAGGGGGGTCGGATCCCCCCAGGTCCAGGCTCTCATGTGGCAGAGCAGAGAAAGACAGACCACCCAGACTGAAGTATGTACAGCCTATGCACAGCAGAAGGAAGCCTTCTCAGACCTGTCTCCCTCAACCTCAACACAGAGGTAGAGAGGTAATCAGATACCAATCCCTAAACCCCTGCTTTTCTGAAGGGGACTGGGGATGGAGGTCTGATAGGGGCCCACAAAGTACAGCTCAGATGTGAGAGCATGAACAAGGGCTCAGCTGCACATCTCTCTCCTATTCTTTTCCACTTTTCCATGCTTTAATCTCTTCTGCTATTAATGCAAATATTTGCATACATAATCTATCTTGTATCTGAAAATAGCTGGAGAGTCTTCCAAATGTCTTATTAAACTCAAATGACATTTTCCCAAAAGAACAACAGCAATGAAAAAAACCTTTTTTGATAGAGGAAGACAGTAGAGCAAGATGCTTTCTTTCCCCCTTTCCCAAGATTTTGGTCAAGTGTTACCTCTGATTTGCTATTTGGACTCCTTCCCTGCTACAAGCTTTCTTATATGGTTCTTTGAATGCAGTGTAAATGTTGATCTTAGTCCCTTGTTATCTGATGATAACCTCTTCTTTTAATCCTGTAAATCACTGGGAGTGAGTTTTTTTGGTAGGCATGACACACATTAGCCTCACACCCTCCCTGAGTGCCACTCTGATCCCCTTCCCCTACCTGACTTGCTGCTCCATTTTCTGATCCCTGCCTGGTGCTCTCTGCCCTATCTGCCACTGTGCTGCCTGTCTCCTTCCCAGTCCACCATGTGCCACACATGGTTGGCCACCCCTGCTACAAGGTATTTTTAAAGAATTTTAGCATGACTGTTTACATAACTCTTCTACTACTTGCCCCTCTGCTTGCTGATGCATCGAACTGCTGAAATTTCAAGAACCGAAGACAGTTTAAAAACTGTGAACATTTTAAGCCTCTGGTGACATCTGTGACAGTCATCCATAATCATAATTAAGTGAAGCTCTAATTCAAAAACATCCTGGAAGTTATAATAGAAATGACTAAGCCAGACAAGCAGAGCTTTAACAGGGCTAAGCTGACAAAAATATATACTATGTACATATTATATTTGAAGAGTTTGTTAAGGCACATGTTGCCTTGAACCACTCTTTGAAATTGTGGTAGTGATACTATATTTAAAGCATCATTGCATTCTAAATAACTGTTTTCAGTCACTTAAAATCTTTTCAGAACTGTTTGTCTATGGTTGAATGTCCTCATCTTTGGCACAATTTAGATGTAGATTTTTTTTTTTTGGAAAAGTAAAGTTATTTCTGAAGTATACAAGTATGGGGAAAATGTTTTGTGCTTCAAAAACACTCCGTGCTGCTTTGACTTTTGCATTAAGCTCAAGTGGAACTTTGTTTTAAAGTCAAAACTTGGTGAATCCTCACATTCAGAAACAGCTCAGATGGTTTGAGGAGAACCAAGTCATCATAGAGCCTTTAACACCCACACCAAATCATCTGTCTCAGGCCATAGACTGGCATTAGGGTATGAGCACATAAGCAGTAAAGTGGGAGGAGGAGGGAGGGACTTTAATTAGAACGACTCTTGGAGCTGCTCTAATTAAAGCGTCCACAGCGTCTTGTGTATTCAGTATCCCGCGCTTCAAAATGGTGGCAGGGTGCTTTAATTAAAGCTTGTTCACCACCACTTTGAAGCATGGAGACACTGAATACACGTGACACTGAGGTTGCTGAAGCATGCTAATTAGCACATTCCAGCAGACTCAATTAATATACAGACTCATTCTAATTAGAAAGCGCTGGAGCAGATGTCAGGCACATGTATAGGTGTGACCTAGATTTTTAGTGCAAAAAGTGCCCCAGCACTTAGAACTGCTACAAAAATTTAGTGCTAAAGGTAGGGACAGATGTACAGAACCCCCCCAGCTAGAATACCATAAATCACTGCAAAGTTATGTAGTAGCATTCTCACCAACCAGAGGGATGTGATAGAAGGTTGCTCAGCCCTGGGGCTTGATTGCTGACAGCCTACCCATTCCCCTGCCATGAAGGAGGAGAATCGCTGCCAGCCTGCCAGGGTGATGCAGGGAGGGGGCCTTCATTGAGCATGTCATGCTGCAGCCTTCAGCTCTGCTACTCACCTCCAGGGGGAGGGGAGAGGATGGCAGGCTGTCTGAGTGTGCTGTAGCCCCTGGCAGTGGCGACGTGTAGGGGGTGCACGTGCACCCCCTGAGAGTGCTGGTGCACCCCCTGACTGGCTGCGCTCCCCACTTAGGCGATGGGCAGGAGAGGCAGGCAGGAGTGCTGATGTCCGCACTGTGAGCACCGGCCAGAGAGTGGGAGCACTGGATGTAGCGGCCACTTCCAGGAGTGCTGCAGCCACTTTTGGGAGCAGCACAGCTGCTCACCAGTTGGTAAGTTTTGCTGCGGGATTGGCTGCAGGGGACTCCTCCTCAGGTCAGTGAGACTGGCTGTGGAGGGACCACCGCAGTTGCTGACCAGTTGC
>NW_005842487.1:718543-722753 GCF_000455745.1 Alligator sinensis | reverse complement strand
GGGCGGGGGAACATGCCCCCCCTGACTAAGGTAGCACCAGTTGCCCATGGCTCTTGGAATCTCTACTAGGAGAGTGGAGATTTCCCTGTAGCCAGCTGGTACCCAGATATCTGTAAGCAGGCGGCACCTCATCCCAGGGGAACTGTGAGGCCAGCAGGCTTAGTTACTGTACACCCTACTCTCTCTCCCTTCCTTCACCCGTGGATAAGAGTTGGGAGAATACAGCACGGCTTTATATTTAAACCAGCAAGCACCAAGCCACATAAAATAGACTTTAACCTCATTGGGACATTCAAGGAAGTAAAAGAAAGCAACACACAGTGATAACTGAGGCCACATTGGTGACATGAGGAAAAAGGATGCAGGACAGGTACACAACTCATTTTATCCTTTAATTAAAAAGTAACAAGAGATGGTATAGTTGGTGCAGATGGTATAGTTTGAGTAAAGCTTAGCTACTATTTTTTTTCTTATTTAGGGAACTAATGGTATTTAAGTCAAAGTAAAAAATTGCTATTTCCAGTTCCACTTAAAGGGACATCAAGAATCTGTTCAGGTCTCAAAAGTTATGACACAGTATTTTTAAATTTAAGTTTAAACAAAATCTGAGTTGATGCATATTAAATATTATACAACTAACCCTGGATCGCTCCTTTCTTTTTGTTTTAGGCTATTGAGTTGGCATTATATAAAAAAAAAAAGAAGAAGATTTTATCATTTGCTGGTGCAGGCAAATCCAGACAAATGGTCCACAAATAAGTCTTATAGAGAAAGATTATAGGGAAGGAATCATATTCTCCCCAAGATAAGAGACCACTGATAGAATTAAAATCACAAATTCAACACTTGTGTCTGGATATATACAGGTTTTGTTGAGTTGAGACTCAATCTTTTAATCTAAAACGTAAAACAATGCCAAGGGGAAGGGAAGGGATCAATGATGAGTCAGGAGGCCTATGGTAGGATCTGATATTTAACAATGCATTTACAATGGAATACATCCCCACCAACCATACTTCCAACAGCAAAGCCTTGGAAAGGCACTAAGGACTGAAGCAAAACCCAAGAAGAACTAGTACAGAACCTTATTTTAAAAGGTTTGGAAGAGACTCCAGGAAGTCAAGAAGGGAAGGTGGCAAACTCCAATGGCCCATGTTTTGAATTTAGGCAGGCAGGAAGGGACTAGGAACAAATTACCTTGGAAAGAAGAGTATTTGGCACTAGGAGTAGATCCTCATGTAGTTTAGACCATTTTTGCTATCTGCAAGGACTGGAAAAGCATAAAGTGGCCTTACAGAACCCATAGGCGGTAGAAGACTGGGGCTAACGAAGCTTAGACACCCCAAATGCGGGGCAGCAGGTAGGGCTGCAGGGTAGCCCGGCTGCAGGCTCCGAGCTGCTGTGGCAGGGAGGGAGAGGCGCACACACTCAGACACAGCCAGCCAAAATCTCAGCCCTAGTGTATGGATTACTGTCCAGCATGGTGGTCAGGAAAATTTCAGTGTACTCTGAAGGGGAAGGGGCTTGGGGAGGGGCAGATCAAGGCCCCCACAGTGTGAGAGAGAGTGGGGCAGGCGCTGGAGTGAATGGGGCCCTGGGGCAGGTCATGGGACTATTGGAGTCCTGGGCATCTTGTCCAGGGGCACATGGGGGCTCTTGCCCCACGGTGGCAGCCACATGGCAGTGTGCGGCTCTCTGGGCAGAGGCAGTGGGGGACACAGCCCAACCTGCAGCCGCAGCCTGCCCTTGCCCCATGCACAGATCGGAGGTGCACGTGCCCCCCGGGCCTCTGCCGGAGTGCATGCAGCAGCAGGAGCCTCCTCATGTCCCCGGACAAGTCACCCAGGCTGAGCATCACATGACCCACCCCGGTGCCCCATTCACCCCAGTCCCTGCCCTTGCTTTTGCCCCACTCCCTCCTGCACTGTGGGGGCCTTGATCTGCCTCCCCACACCTTTTCCCCATGACAGACTAACCTGCTGGGAGGGGTGTGGGCATGCACACAAGCACACACACACTCAGCCCCCCCCAAATATAATATTTTCTCCCTCTGCCTATGAGAGAACCTGTGCCTGGCTGAAGAAGGATTTCCCTAGTAAAAGGAGTGAAGAAACCCCCCTCTCTCTGCCACTCACTTGGGACAAACCAGGTGACCCCTGTTTCTCCTCGGTTTCTTCTTGGTACTGGCTGGTCAATCAGCCTGGCCAAAAAATCTCCTAGGGGGAGGAGAGGGCTTTCCTCTTCCTCCAGCAGGCATTTTGAAAAGCCACAAGCAATGTGCCCCCAGGTGCAGCCTGGATGATTCTCTGTAAGTAAAGACCTGGAAACTAGCCAGAAGTCTAGAAATAAATATAGGCAGTTGCGCCTTAAAAGGATCATTGCATCTAATATCTGCAAATTATCAATTTACTTTTGTTTGCTCTGACTTCCTTGTTCAACACCCCCACCCCCCTGCCCATCAATAAAGGTATTGGGTTACAGTGGATTACTGGGGATAGGCAGGCCTTTTGCTCCCTTTGCTTGGCCAGCTAAGTTGGGCTTGGCTTATTTTTCTCCAGTACCTGAGGCTATCTTTGGATGCTTTGGGCTGACAGAAGCACCCCAAAATATTACTGTGGGCAAAGCACCTCCAAGGTTTGCTTAGTCTGTGTGCCCTGGGCTGCACAGAGCCCCCTACCAGAGACCAATGCCTAGGTGGTGGCTGCGTTACCCCAGGTTGTGGGTGTTCTCCGGAAAGGGGGATGGCTGGCTGTAGGCTCCCCAGGGGAGACTCCTAAAGCGTGGTTTTGGGCCTGGCACAGTGAGGAGGGTGGCTCTACATAGTAGTGCCCTCTATTGTGCCATCACAAAAGGAAACCACCACAGAAGGGTGTCCTTTGAGGACCCTTTGTTGAATGTATTGCATACCAGAGCCACGGCATTCTAAGCTGGGGAGATTTCAGGCAATGGTGTGACCCCCTAAGGATAGCCCAGTGGAAGCTTCCAAAACTTGGAGATATCCTTATGGCTATTTAATGGTTACATCAAGGTTCTCCTACCTCTCTCTTCTGCAATACAAATCAAACCAAATTTATCTAGTTTTAGGTTACACCAGAGTAATAACAGAGAAACACATGCAACTATTTTCTGCTTCATAACCCTTACATCGAAAGTTTCTGTTTCCTTTGAACAAGCATGATTTTTTCAAGTTAACACCTTTGTATACAAACTTGTGATAGCTAGTCAAATGGTAGGTCATCTATGTTAAGCATATCCTTTCAATCTCTTATAGAGCATTCTATAGATCTCAACAAAGCTCTCTGTTTTTGTGTTGAATGTTGTCTTGGTTATTACTTTAATGTGATATAGCTAAGTCAAAGTGAAACTCAAGAGGTTAAAACCTGTGTAAAACAAAATGATGATACTGTTAACCACTGCAAAATAAGAATTGTTCAAAACTAGTCAGATTCATCAGCAGCAATAATTGTTAGTCTACAGATCTCAAATGTCCTGTTTTTTTACTCGGTGGCCACCATTCCATCTGTAAGTAACAGAAAAGACATAAGCCCAAAACAAAGCTAAACTTATGTAGTCTAAGTTATGAGCATGTGGCCCTCAAAGTCTTGCAATGTGATAAACAAGTAAGTCATTTGCAACATGCTTTATGCAAAGTATTTCCAAATAATGAAAATTCAGTGTCTAGAGCTTTGAAATATGGAATTCAGATGAGTAAATCCAACTTCAGCAACATTCCAATAGTCTTACAAATAAGCAAGTTCTTACCAGTTGAATAAGCAGGCTAATTAGGTCTGTCAGGGGTTTATTGATAAGCAGAAGGTCTTCAGCAACCTGAGTATCTCCTCCTGTGCCAGATTTCTGAGCCTTAGTAAGACAGGGAAGAATAAAAAGAAGTCTTGGTGAGCACTTAGTTCTGAGAAACAAATAAGGTCCATTAGGTGGTAAAAATCTGAATGGAAATTTGTAGGGGATTTAAACTGCCTTTCCTGGTTTAGTATTCAGAAAGCCCCTACAAGCAGTTAAAATCTAACTGTGTTGGTAACAATCAGTTAAAAGCTAAAGGAACTCATGCTGTCACATCCATTCTAAACAGATTTAATATGCTGACCTACATGACATTTCTTCAGCAAGAGATATTGACTATGAAATACATATCTATGAAACTATAATATATGGCTGTCCATCCAGTGTTTTATACACACACACACACACA
>NW_005842487.1:701648-718533 GCF_000455745.1 Alligator sinensis | reverse complement strand
ACATAAACAGGAAACAACTTTATTGTAATATATAATACTCTGCTGAAAGTCTTCATTTCTTTATTTAGAAGTGGAAATTTTAAGTACCACTGAAAAACAAGGAAAGCAAAATCATTCAAATGTTAATATTTGGCACTGCTTTTCATTCCTTTCCTCCTGACCCTTGTTGCTTCCTGAAAAAATATACTTAAAATACATTTTAAAATATTTTTGAAACAAAAACTAGTAAAATCTTCCAATAGCAGAAGTCTATATCATGTTCTATTACTACTCATAATTCTAATCATCATTACTCCTCCTTCCTTCACACATTGTTCACCATCTCTGGCTGTGGTATTGTAAACCCTTCATCCCCCACTCACTAAGCAAGTCTTTAGCAGATTCTGAATGATGGACTTTTAGTATCAAAGTAGCCTTCTACCACTTCAGTTAAGTAATACCTTGTATGAGTTTTTGATAGTCTCCTTTGTGGTCTAGCCACTAAAGAAGGATGTGACTCATCCCTTAGAAAGATTTTATACTATGCATAATTTATGGCCTGAATCTGGAAAACTTACTCTCATCTAGTACCAGTGGCGATGTGTAGGGGGTGCATGGGGATGCACATGCACCCCCTGAGAGAGCTGGTAAACACCCTGACAGACCATGCTCCCCACTTAGGTGACAGGCGGGGGGGCAGGTGGGAGAACCAGTGCCCCCCCTGCAAGCACCAGCCAGGGAGTGGGAGTGCGGATGAAGTGCCATGGCCACTTCCAGGAGGCACCACAGCCGCTTCCCAGTCAGCGCAATTAGCCACAGGGGAATCCCCCCAGTCACTGACTGGACATGCCCCCCTGACTGAGGTGGTACCAGTCGCCCATGTCTAATACCCAAGGATTTTCATCCGATTAAGGCAAGTATAAAATTGGGTCTGACTAAATCTAGAAAACGCAGGAGGGGGCATTTACAGAAGCTCATTTGTGGTTTTGCAGGGCCAAGAGAATCAAGCCTATCTTTTGGGAAGCATTCTGGAACAAAGAAGATCTGAAGAGCTGAACATTTGAGTAATGATGTACGCTGGACAGCCCTGATTAAGGCTAGCTAACTAGAATCTTCAGGAGTTTAGAAGATATGCTGGGATTCAAAGAAGGTGAACAACCAAACCAACAGGAAGAAAACCAACTTCCAAGAGAAGTGGTGCTGGCTCCTACCTTGGGGGTCTTTAAAAGGAGGCTGGATGAAAACTTTGCTGGGGTTGTCTGACCGCAGTACTCTTTCCTGCCATGGCAGGGGGTCAGACTTGATCTGCTCAGGTCCCTTCTGACCCTACCAACTATGAAACTATGAAAAATATGAAATTACCTAAACTCATCAAGAAGCAGAGGGAAGCCTCTTTCATTTTAATGGAGAACATTACTATTATTTCAGGCTACTGCTTGCACCAGGAGCAAGACATCTCCGTCCTGAATCAAGTATATTGGCTGCCCAGTAAAGCAGAGACAAACTGAGAGTGAGGGGAGGAATCCCCCTTTGAAAAACAATGGTATCAGGAACAGTAAGTTCTACAGTCCTAATCCCCTAGTGTGTAGGAACTAGGGCAAAACCTCCATGCACACAAGTTTTTAGATTCATAAATTTACTGCTGTGTGTTTGGATCAATCCAAAAGGAAGTTGGAATAGATTATGCGGATCTGAGTTTGTGGAGATGAACTAAGGGTGTGGATGCTTGAGCTTGTTTAATTTTAGGATTCCTTTAATGGTTATATTTTGAGTCTCCAAAAAGAACTAGTGTGACATCACTGAAGGAGATCTACACTGTGTAAGATCTAGGTGTTCTTGTGTTTATTTATCATGCCCCAAATCACAAATGATTTCTAGCTATAGTATATCACTCATGAGTAGGGTGGCTGTTGACACATCCCCAGAATACAGCACATCGCCTGTAGGGAGGCAGGGGTGGTGCACACGGTGCACTCCTGCAGCTGGAAGTCAAGCTTGCTACTTGTTGGTGTGGGGGAGCCCTGGATCAGGTTCCCCTGCACCAGCAAAATGCATAATGAGATCTGATATGGGATCCCACAATTGTGTCTGCTGTCATGTACACGTGGCATGGCAGAAAGTGTGATTGTTAGGATCCCACATCAGATTTCAATGCATCTTTACTTTAAAATCTGTCAAGGGCCTAGAGCAACAGTGGTCACATATTCAAATGGAGGGCAGCAAAATCTTTTAATTATAAGCATAACCTACCAGAATAGGATAATATGACAGAATTTGGATTTTGGTTGTTTTACTTATTCCAGAAAATGCTGTATGGATAAGACCCCACAGGAAAATAAGTCAAAGGAGCCTCTGCCAGCACTAATTTGTACAGAATAACCAATAATCTTTGAGTAGTAGATAGGGGAACATCAGCAAAGAGTGTCAGGACCCAGAACGTGGTCATAGACCAAATGGCAATGTTAGTCAGCAGGGGACGGTGGGGTAAGGTGTGGCTCTATCAAATGCCACACCAGCCCTGTGATGAGGACAATGCAAATATATGTGCCTTTAAAAACCCTTGTTGAGTTGCAGGGCAGTAGTTAGGTCTCATAGTCCTATAGTTGGCAGGAAAGCTGAATATCTTCATGGTTGTTACAGGGTAAGTGAATTTCATTAGCTTTGACAGACAACACGCGCCTAGGAAAAGAAAAAAAATATGCCAGTTTCAAACCAAAGATGGACAGCCAACTTTGTAAAGCTTGTCTTATGTTTATGCCTCCTATAGGTCCATGAACATGTATTTTGGCATAAGTCTACAAGTCACAGACTGAAGAGAAAAGGTCAAGAAAGAAGAAGATTGAGGTTGACAAAACTAAAAACAAACCATTTAGAGTAATAAAGGAGATTTTCCCTTAGATGCATAAGGGAAGATTAAGAAAATCAACTTTCTAGCATCCAAAAAGGAAGTTTGCCATGCTGTTTTCTAGTCATTGGCTCCTCTAGAGTGGACGAGAGTATTCTGACAGTATTGGACAACTACTGAAGCTTTAGCCTCAGCTGAGAGGAGCTGTAGTCATATAGACTGAGTGCAGAGTTTGGGCCCTAAATATTATAATTTTATTTTGGACTCAAGTGCTATAAAAACAAATTATTCCTTTTCTGTTAAATTCATGCTGTGTGTCAAATCCTCCCTCCTTATACATGACATACTATATTATTGGTTTCTGTGCAATTAGTAGTAGAGCAAGGACAGAACTTAGCTGTATATGCTTATATAAAGGTCCTAGTAATGCACAAACTACTTAAGTTGCTTGGTTTTTTTTATAGTTATGACTTGCAACTGCTGATAAAAATATTGTTTCTTTACGCGAAAAACTGAGGATGGATCAGGTCTGAAAAAACATGCAGTGAAGAAGAGAAAAAGGTACAACAATAAATAGACTGAAAAGCCAGGAGCAGAAGATCAAATTAAAAATAGCAAGGGAAAAACTAAAGAAAAAGAGTTAGAGGATACTTCTTTTTAAAAGTATTCTCAAAGAGCATCAGATCCCTTATGAAAAATTAAAAAAACATACACACAGAAAAAAATTATATATATTATGAATTACCATGTTTTCTCACATATGACATGCCCCTGAATATAACAAGAACCCAGTTTTTGAAAGGCACCATGAAGAAAAGAAGTTCTTACCTTGTACTACAGGCAAGTAACTGAGTTGTAGCAGCTAGGGGGTAGAGCCTGCTTCTCAGATTGCTGCCAACCCCATGCACTGGATAGGGCCTGTTGACTGAACTGGCATGTCAGCCCAAACTGGCATGCTGGGTCTAAGGCCACAAGCAATGCCCAATCCAGCATTCCAGGTCTAAGACCAGGGCTGGGCCCAATCCATTGCGCTGGGTCTGAGGTCACATGCTAGATTTGGCCAATCTGATCTGCAGGGCAATGTTATTCAGTGGGGGTGGGGGGAGGGGTTTCTCAGGGATCCAGGGATTTGGTGGCAAAGGATTAGTGGAAGCCTTATCTGCTGTAGCTCCTACAATGGGTTGGAAGCTCCAGAAAGTAATATTGTCACTGCCCCGCTGCCACCAACTTTCTGGACCCATGGGAATCCAAATTTTTTGCATATTTTGCGCACTCCAATTTCCAACTGATTCTGGAGAAAACATGAATGTTTTATGAAAGAAAACGCGGTAATCCCTTCCCCCACCTTGCTCAGGCCACTTGCTTGATGAGAACAGGTAAGCAGATTTACATTAAATCTTCTGCTTTTGAATTGCTCAAAGTTATTATTTTCCATTTATAATAGCAAAAGATATTTCAAAGCAATTAACTGGTAAAGTTTGTATAGTGCTTTGAAATCCATAGGTATAAGCTATCACAGGCATGTACTACTCAATGTATTATGATACAGGAACATAGCTTTGTCTTTCTTGAGTCCCTATCAGGAGATCTTTATCATCTCTCTAGTAAAAATTTCAAATGTTATTTGCTTGGGATATGCCTGGGTTGAAAATATAACTGATTATGTAAATTATGTCAACAAGAAGGCAGATATATAGTA
Organism: Alligator sinensis; assembly: GCF_000455745.1. Classification (NCBI taxonomy): domain Eukaryota; kingdom Metazoa; phylum Chordata; order Crocodylia; family Alligatoridae; genus Alligator; species Alligator sinensis. The sequence goes on along the minus strand of NW_005842487.1, from coordinate 714,010 downwards.
CTGGCTTCACATCCATTAAATCCTATTAAAATCAATGATAGGTTTTCAGTTATATGAAGCTAAAACACAAAACCAAGTGGCTACAATTTTAATTTTTCTGCCCTCTAAATGTGCTCAGTAAAATACAAGTCTGTCTCTTCCTTAGGATACCCAAAGGAACATCAAAGCTCATGAGAGATACTGATAATCAGAAGTGATGCTGTTATTAGTCTAAATACAGAAGTCACTTTCCGTTAACTGGTTGAGGGCATGTATCAGATAATCTTAAGATACGCAAGTCGCGTGATTTACTGAGGTGCAAGTAAAAAAGGAAGTACTTCAAAATCTATTATTGTAATAAGAAATCTGTTTCTTCTCTTTGTACATCCCGCACCTTTCCCTTATCTTGAGATAGGTGTATGGTATTTCTCTTAACACACTCTTCTCAGTCTCTCTTTTTGTTTTCTATTTTATCTCTCTGGCCAACCTATTGTACTCAGGTTGTAGACTTAAGCCCTCATTTTATATACCTTACTTCTATGCTTGTCAAACAATTTTAGCCATTCCACCACTATCCATCTTTGTTTTTCTCATTTTGGATCAGTAGTCTAACAATTGTTTTGGCATTCTCATAACCCCACATTTTATGATATTCCATGTTCCTTCCTATAGTGCTCATTTCATCTTCACAATGGCCATAATATTTTCCTTCCCAGCTTCCATTAATTTCTTCTTGATGTCTGGGTCTTTCAATTTATCTGTCTGAGAGACAGATCTTGGCACTTTTTTTGGTTGAACTCAGTTAGCGGTAAAATACTATCAGAAATGTATAATCAAAGGAAAACAAGCAAGGTTAAGTAATGGAATATTATTAAGATTGTACATTATACAGAACACTGTAGATTAATCTGTCCCACAGAAGTTTCACAAAGGAAATGAGGAAGAACAGTAGTAGTAAAAATCACAATAGAAAGTCTAAAAAAAGAAAAAGGTGCCAGAAAATGACAATACAATTGCAGAGCTGTTGTAAGCAAGTAAGAAACACACAACAAAGGTGATGCTCAATCTGTTTAATAAGATTTAGCAAGACAAATGAGAACGAATGCTCAATGATTGGAAGGAGTTGTAATAACTAAGACAATAGTGATTGCAAGGACCACAGAGGATTCCAGTTGCTGAGTATATAGGGGAAAGCATCCGCCAACACGTTGCAGAGCAGAGTGAAATAGTATGTGGAAGCAGTGCTTACAAAGAAACATTACAGATTTCAAAAAGACTTGACTACAATAGACCATGCATTTTTTTTATAAGAAAGATATCAGCACAGAGAACACAACAAAGCCTGATATAATGACTTTATACATTTCAAACAGGAATTTGATAACATCTTGCAAAAGGATGTTCTCCAAGCATTGAAAATTTATGGAATCCCCAAGAAACTGATCTTCTCTTGTCTACTTCATTTCCCCCTCTGCACATCATTAATGTGGCAGAGCCACATAACTTCTTTATTGTTGAAGCTTTCCAAGTCCTCATTCTGGGTGGATGGGTGTGCTGCACTGCACATGTGAGGAAGTGGTCAGCCATCTGTGGTGCATCACCACACTCACATATTGGACTGTCCTTTAAGTCATTCTTATGGAGTGTGGCATTAAGTGTGCAGACAGCCATGCCGCTCCCAGCTGTAACTCAGAACAATTTTTGCAAAGCATGCTGAGTTACATTACCCCAGACTAAGCAGAAGTTCATGGTCGGTTCTGCGGGGACGGGAATCTAGCTGTGGCTGGGGGCCTGTAGCCAGGTTCCCACAGCAATGGCCAGGGCTCTCTGTTTTTAGACTGGGAGGGGGAAAAGGCAGTGGAGGAAGCTCATTCGTGAGGTTCCCCAGCTGGTGCTGGGGGTCGGTTATGAATTGGAACCTGGCTCCAATATACCTGCCCCACCCGGGGTGGGGGGGGGGAGCGCTGAAAACCCCTCAGAATGAACTCCCTCTGCTCCCTTTCCTCCCTCCCATTTTGAAAACAGCAACAGGCTGGGCGTTTAGCAGACACAAATTACAAAAGATGCTACATTTTTTAAACGCCTTTATCTGGTACCTTATGCAATGAGGAGTCAGATTTTCACCTGAGTGGCCATTTATGAAGCTGTCTGCAGCCATGCACTTGTGTTTGGTCACAGCTATGAACTGCTTTCTGTGGCCAGATTGGAAAAAAATTGTCACTTCTGTCTGCACCTTAAAGTGTCCAGCTCCAAAGCAAATTCTGTTTAATTTAATCCATAAATTGCAGGGGAAGCTCATACCTGGGTGGATAGAGGGTGTTGGGTTGCTTATGCAGTGCTTGAAACCTACTTATCTACCATTGTAAACCTATCATCATGATGCAACCTGGCCTTCTTCAAAGAAATTGATTAGACTGATAGATGATGTCTACAATAAAGTAATGGGTGTAGTGAGGGTAAACAACTCGTTATTGCAAGACAACTCTAGGAAGGAATCAGAGGTGGGCACCATCACTAGATTTGTTCCTGTGTAAGTCAGGATGCTTAAGTATTAGCAAAGTCAATAAGCAGAGAACACTGACTGCAGAAATTAGATGACTGAGAGGAATAGCAAGTCTCAGGATTATAGAAAATAAAAAATGAAAGGATAAAAACACCCAGGGAAAGAAATAATATTGTTATCAAAGGTCCAGCACAGATGACTACAATGGTCTGGGCACATATAAACAGTCTCACATATATACAGGCTACTTGATGTGCACCCATGCTGAGTGCAGTGCGTGCCCAGAAGAGGCATCACATTAGTTTGACCTGCCTCATCCAACGTCTGAATAAATCAGGCACTTCAGTGGGGCTTTTTGGCGCTTTTATCTAATAGCTGATTCAATCTATACAGATGCTGGGGAGCTGGGTCAAACTACCACACTTCCTCTGCTGGTAAAGCGCTGTGTTTTTTTTTCATGTCTGTCAGCAGCTATTATTACACATATGCACCATATACACCAGTAGGAAATGCTTTGAAACATAATCAAGAAAGTGTCAAAGCAATTTATTCATGGAGTTCACCAAAGGAAAAAAAAAATCAACAAGTGTGGGTTGACAGCATGTGATGAGGCCCAGTTAACCTTATATGAAAGAACAAATTGATTAAGGAGTTAGTGCTGTACTACATAGAAGGGCTTGACCCAAAGCTCATTCAAGTATATTTGGGGCTTTTCATCAAGTTCAGCAGACGTGAGTTTATATTAGCAGTTCCAAATTATTGTTTGGTGTATTGTGATCTGAATGTGTGGAGAGGTTGATGAAAACAGACATTACAAGATAGGAAATGAGGAAAAGAAACAAATTGCTCTGCCTCTGCATAGATACAATTATATATAAAAGGGAAACAGTGAGTTTCAGAAGTTTTTTGATAATTGGAAATAACTGGCTGGTGTTTCTTGCCTATTGAATCCTAAGGAAGGTACAAACTGTTCAGGGTCAAATGATCGGTTTTAGGGAACCACAACACTATTTTGAAAACTCTGCTGCTGATTCAGAAAATTGTATTTGAGAGATTGACAGCATCCTTGCATGCTTGGTCTTGTACTACAAAGATAACTAATACATACTATTCAATATATATTACTAATTAATAGACAAATATATTTTAGGGGTTACAAATTCAGATAAACTTCTCAAGTGTCTTTAGAAACAATGTACAACACAATGCAATTTATTTGAACCTTTGCTGAACTAACAATCAACTTGTCAAAATGCTGGCAAATGAAACCTACTATAATCCAATCTAGAATCAATATGGTATCTATGTTGTATGCTCCTTATGATGGGAGAAAAAAAGTATTTAATTTTCAAAGTTATTTACATGCCTACCAAAGGACGCTTGGGAAAACTAATCTAAATTAACTAAAGGCAGGAATTTAAGGTGGATTTGTTAAACTGCATTAAACTCCTTCATATCAGAAGTGAAGCAAGCTTAACTGAATCAAAGCTATGCTAATTCTGAATACCACTGTACACACAGGGTGTAATACAGTTCAACCTATTCACTTTAAGCATTAATTCAGGTTAGGCTTCCTGGCTAAGTACAGACAGTCAAAAAGCCTGAGGCTGAATCGATTCAATCGTCATAGGCTAGTCTAAGCCAGGGGTTTTCAACATTTTTAAATAAGTGTACCTTGGCAGCCCCCTTTTTAGTAAGTGTACCCTCAAGGTGGGGGTGGCGAGCAGCTACACATGAAGGGGGAGGTGGCGAGTGGCAGAGCAGCAGCAGTGCAGCATCTGTGCTGCCCTGCTCTCGCCCCACCCCAGCCCTGCTCCTGTGAGGCAGCGGTGAGGGACTCCCTGTGAGGCAGTGCTCTGTTCCCACCCACCCTGCATACCCTCTGGGACCTTTCAAAGTACCCCCCAGAAGTATGCATACCCCTGGTTCACAACTCCTGGTCTAAGCTATGCAGATTGAACTGATAACCAAGTGAACAGACATTCACTTTTAATTCTGGAAATTCAGCCACAGGCCTGCAGTGGCCCAGACCAGAAGTGGGGGTGCTAGAGCATGCCTCCCTGCTTGGCTGAAGCAGACAACTTGGGCCGAGGCTAGTTTGCCACCCTGCGAGGGAGGGGTTTGTGGGGGACTGTGAGGATGTGCAAAGCATCTTGGGATGCTGGGGGGACTAAGTTAACTCGAATCTGGAGGGGAATCTGGGACAGAAGTTCAATAAACCGATTTAACCTAAATCATAAGTCTGATGCTTTCTCCATTCAGATTTCTCTTAAACTGGTTTTGGCCATTTTGAAAACAGTTTATGTGCACTGAATTTCTGTTGTGTTACACATATGAACCGGTTTCCAATCACTTATACCAGTTTATGAGTAATTTCTGTCCCTAGCCCCTGAATGTCCCTGTGGAAATAAGCTTTACAGTATTAACCATAGCAACTGGTTTTCAAGTAGTCCAATTCAAAGAGTAAAACATAATAAAAAATGGACTTCACCAGTAATACACAACAGAAAACATACCTCTTCTTCCTCTGTCAACCTGTTTTAATTTTTTTTTAATAGTGGCAAATTCATCAATAAGGATAATAGAAAACAGCCTCAAATTTTTATGATGGTGATTTCTTTACTAGAAAATAGATGCCATACCTGTAATGTCAGGCGGACAATATTTGTTGTATACAACAGCATGTAGTGCAAAATGTCAAGCAAGGACAGTAGGAGCACATTTGCTGTCTTGATGTTGCTTTTATCATCTGCTTCCAAGTACAGAGCTGCAGTTTCTAATAGGAGATTACAGATGTGAGTGACCAGACCTAAGTGGATAACAAACACACACACTTAGCATTAGAAAAGAATATGTTTCAGAAGGTCTTGCCATTCTAAGAACAATACATTATCATCAGAACAAAATTCACTTAAATACTGAAGATCCATTTAATACATTCCCCCCCCACCCACACTCTTGTAATTACTATTTTAAAAAGTAAGACTTTAATTAAGGCCTGTGTACATGAAGCCATTTACAGGATTGAGCTCTAAACTGATACAATCACATGTACTACATACTTTTAGAGTCAGATACTGTTTGTTGGAAAGGATGTCATGTAAATCAAAATCAAAATAGATAAATATATAAACACATAAATAAATAAATTATACCAATTGACTAAAACTACCACTACTATAACTTCAATTCCTGACTTACTGGTATATACAATCTTTAGACTAGTGATTCTCAACCAGAGTGCCATAAGATCCTTTTGAGAGTGTTGAGGGGTGCCACTCAATATTAGCACTGTTAGGTACGCGTGCAAATACCTACATATGATTCACAAAAGAAGCCCACAGATTTCAAATAAGAATCCATAGTGTCAAAAACATTCTGACCTGTTGTGGACTTTGAGTTCTTTGCGACAGAAGAAATAATCTATCATTTTTCCATAGTAAAAAACTTGTGAAATCTAAGGGCTGGTATTTTCTGAGGGGTACCTAATGAGGTTGAGAATCATTGCCAAAGCTTGTGCAATGGACCACTGGCAATGTTGAGTATAGAATGTGAAATTCTGCGCTTTGATTGGTAACTTCCTTTAATGTCTCTTCACTATGCTGTCATTTTATAAGGGAACATTTTAAGTCTTAATGTAAAATGTATTTGGTACACCATTCTATTTCTCAAACTAACAAAGAATCACTTAAAAGAGATGATAAATGAAACATTGAACATTACTAGAAAAACAGTGCTAATGTGGGTTTAACGATAGTAAGAATCTCCTCAAAGCTGCTTTTCTGTCTTGAAATTTTGTTCCTTTTAGAATTTAGGGCTACTGGTCAAATAACTTTTCATGGCTTGCCTATGCCACAAATCATTTTCTGTGTTAGGAATAAATATCTTAATCAATTTAAAATGAGCAGCAAATCAATTCAGATTCTTAACCGCTTTCAAAGAAAATGTGACTTAGTTAAACTTCTTAATTTCTTTTCAATTAGTTTCATAAAGGTTGTTTCTTATCCATGAAACACAATTGTGTTTACTAACTAGATCACCTCTTTTAAGCTGGTAATTGAATCACATCCAAGCTCTGGCTTGGTATATGTACTAATGGAATAGTAAATTAGTAAGGGGATACTGCACTGAGATGCTGCTCTTTACGTGAGAGATTAATCGGAGGTCTTTTCTTCAATATTCTAATGGCTATCTATGATGCAGTTAAACATCCACATGGCAGTTTTCCAAAGAGAGTAGAGGCCATCCTTTGTCTCTTAACCAATATTTTCTTTCTCTGTAGAAGAAGTGTGTGTATTTATGGATATGAGAGCTACTGCTGAGTACATAATAGCTATTGTATTTGGCCACTGCACTGCAGAGGGTAATGACCATGATGGAAAGGATAAGTCTGTTTTGTGAACTGTTTTGGGGTATTATTCAAAGTATGAAAGGTATTATAATGAAACCAAATTCTTTTCCATGTGAAGCTAAAACATTTTTAGAAGATTTCTGAGTTCAGCAATTGTTAAAACAGCTTTGATTTTAAAAAAGAAAATTCTAATGCATATATGTAATATAAAATTCTCACATTATTTCACATCACTTCAGGTAGATTAAAAATTGACAGAGACAGAGAGAAGAAAATTAATCATAATAAAGCTTTAAAATAGGCTACTGCATTATTCAGTCAAGTTTTTGAAGACTTGGAAGTATATTTTCCTAGAGATGCACAAACAATTTCAGCTATACCTCTCCACCATGGATATGCCACTCACACCATTGACCCATTGCTCTAGTGTCTAGCCAAAAGAGCCTGAAGAACTACCACCATACTGACCAAACCAAATTCCTCAGCAAATTAGCTATAACAGAAGAACTCCCAACAACAATAAATTTAAATAATGATATGTATATTCAGAAAGACAAAAACCCTAAACTAAGCAGAGTTTTATCCCCAAGAGGAAGAAATTACCTATTTCATGGGCTAGGGACAGACATTCAAAAAGCTTGAGCCTGAATTGATTCAATCTTTACAGGTTAGTCTGACCTGGCTAGGCTGAACTGGTTTGTAACTGCACAAACATCCAACATATGCAGGGACATGCCTGCAATGGCTCAGGCTAGAAGCCAGGGGGCACTAGAGCAGCTCTCCTGTCCTTTCCACAGCACTGAGCTAGGGGAGGGGGTGGCCAGGCCCCATCAGGATGTTCTGATTAGCCCAGCAGGGAATTGATAACAGTGTTTATCACCCCATTAAGAAAACAACAGAGGAACATTACCAGCTACCTGCTGATTCTGCCTGTTGATTCTACCTGTTGACTTAGCACAGACCATAGCCAGCATGTGATCTGCTAGCTAATACACAGACACTTCTCCACAAGGCAGAGGGGAGGGGAGAATTCCTGCTTAGCAGGGTGTCCCAGGGGAGCTGGGACGCCAAAGGAACCCCGGGGCAGCAAGGAGTCCTACTCACCTCCTGCAGGTCCGGAAGGGCCGGGGGAGGCGGGTACACAGAGGACACCAGCGCAGGTGATCAGCCGGGCGTTTATCCGGCTGCAGCAGAGCAGCGGGGGCGGAGGACGCCTCCCGGAGGAAACAAAAAGCGGCCCCACCGAGGCAGCAGGGCGGTGGAGAGAAGGAGACCGGAGGAGTGAGCGAGAGCGAGGTGAGGAGCAGCCGCCACACACGGCGGCAGAGAGAGGAAGAGGCAGAGCCAGCTCCAAGAGAGGGAGTGGAGTAACCGGCAGCAGCACCGGTGAAAGAGCCAGCGTGTCGGCTGCCAGCAGAGTCGGTAAGGTAACTGGCTGCAGCGCCGGCAGCAGCGCTGGTGGAGGAGCCAGTGCATCGGCTACCAACAGAGCCGATGAGGTAACCGGCTGAAATGCCGGCAGCAACGCTGGTGGAGGAGCCAGCGTAGCAGGTATTGGCAGAACCGGTGAGGCAATCAGCCGCTGCACTGGAGACAGAGCTGAAGGGGGAGCTGACTGGGCAGCAGGCAGAGCCAGGGAGGAAACTGGCTACTGCAGAGCCAGAGGAGGGACTGATCGAGCTGACAGGCAGCAGAGTGGGCGAGGATACCAGTTGCCTCCCCAGCAGCAGGAGCGGTGTGGAATCCGGCCGCATTGGGTGCGGCAGCATTGGAGAACTACCGATCGCATTATAGATAAGAGAGCCCGCAGAGAAACCTCCCAGTGAGCTGGACGCCTGGCTTGAAGATCGTTATTGATGGCTGGCAAATCGGGGGCGAAAGGGTGGCAGGCCAAGGACAACGTGGAAGACAGAGGAGGTAGGGCCTAAGGTGGCGAGTGGCTGGGGGGGAGGGGGGGGCGGAGCCCCAAGACTACCCGCCGAGAAACGCGCCGACCCTAGTGGCGACCCTAAGGGAGGACCCCCCACTCAAGTAACATTCAAAGTCGTGGCAGACGAGTTCAGGGGTCCTCCTGACATCAGCAGGGGCAACCACTGGGGTCCACCCGTAGGCTCCGGACTCACAAGATCTTGGGCCCGGGCGAAGGCAGCACGGGAACACCTCTTAGAGCGTAGGCGGGTACACAGGGATTGGTGAGGGGGAGGAGGGAAGCAGCCCACAATCTGTGCTGGAGCTGCAGCCAGGGAGCAGAGCAGAGAGCCCCACCCAGCTCAGAGAGCATGCTGGGGGGGATGCCTACTTTATCTTAAACCAGCAAGAGGTCTGGGACAGACATTGCATAAACTGGTTTGACCCAAATCAGTTAAGTCTGATACTACATTCAACCAGTTTATCTCAAACTGATTTCAGCCATTTTTAAACTGGTTTATGTGCACTGAACATCTGTTCTGTTACTGGTTTAAACCAGTTTCTGATCACATAAACCAGTTTGTGTGTAATCTCTGTCCCTAGCCATGAAGTCTAGGATGACCCCTGTGGCTGTTATCACTTTTACAGGGAACGCGCACTGAAGAGGGACTGGAGTATAAAATAGATTCAATTTGGTAGATGTAATAGGAACTACATGCATGCACAGGGGAAACATACAACAGTCTTCTAATATTTGTATTAGATTCAGACATGGACAAACTGCACCATTTTATGCAAAAATATAGACCAATGAAAAAGAGGCCTCTGAAGTAACTGTAATGTGGAAGGGATACAAAGTGGACACAATAATAAATAACTACTTGGTTCACATAGCAGAAATCCAGAAAGATTCTAGGAGACCTGGATTCAGGTCCTCAGTGTGCTGCAAATTTCCTGTATGACCACTAGCAAGTAGGGGTCAATTTACCTAGTCCAGGCATCTAATAAGATTGACAAAAGTGTCTGTACTCGTCAGATGCTTAACTCCTGTTGATTTCAATGGTAGCTAGGTGTCTACCCTGCAGAGATACTACATTCACTTTTGGAGAGCTCTTCGGAAATCCGTAAGCTTTTTCTCTCTGATTCCATTGATAAAATGTGATATTATCTCTTTCCCATCTCCCAGGTGTGCTGAGGAGATAAATGCATTAAAATATTGGGATGTGTTCAGAAACTACAGTAATGAAGCCATGTAAGTACTAAAATACATTTTGCCTCTCAGGTATATCCATTCTGACTCATCTCATCCTAGAGTCTCTATGAGTAAGGGAAAAAAACCTGGGAGGTTTACTATGCTGACATGGTCAAAAATAATTGGTATGGAGCCAGGACTCCAAAATAAACTAACACCAGCTGCTTACTGATGTTAAAAATAAATAAATAAACAAAACGATGCTTTACTTTAAACTCGGCGCATTCCCGCGCCAAGCCCTGTACATGCACAGAAGAGGCAGCACCTGATTTGGACCTGGTTTGCCCGATGTCTGTATAGATCAGGCACTTTAGTGGGGCTTTTTTAGTGCTTTTATCTAATAGCTGACCGAATCAGTTTTAGCTAAAAGCAACAAAAAACCCTACTTAAGTGACTGATCTACACAGATGCTTCAAAGCTGGGTCCAAGTAAGGTGCTACCTTTTCCAGTAAAGTGCATTTGTTTTTGTTTTTAATGTTTGCAAACAGCCCAAGTTAATAGCCCTGTAACAGACCATGTGCAAGGGCTCAGGGATCACTGCTTTTCAGTGTTCTCTCTCATGTGTAAGTGGCCTACATGTCCCATAAATGAGCACATATATTGAAAAACTTGTATAGTGTACTCTACTCATTATCAGGGCTTGCCTATGTGACACCCAGAAAAAAGGGATTGGACAAATTCTTAGAGGAAAGGGGTATCAGTAGTTATTGAGCATGGGAGTTAGGGATACAGCCACTGAATTAGAACTTTCTAAACTTTAAATGCTAACTATTGCAAGTGAGAGAGGAACAGCAACAAAAAACCCAGGTCATACCCAGTTCACTTGCTCTTTCAGTGTCCATTCTGCCATGTGAGACGGGTTACTGGACAAGATGGTCCGATCCAATAAATCACAATTCTTATGTTTTTATGTACCACGGTGCTAAGTGAAATGTTCCCAACTTTTTAATAGATGAACCTAGTTAAATTTCTCTCCTGATACATCCGCACCAAAAGACTGCACTAGAGTGCTACAGTGAAGCACAGCACTACGGCTGTGTGAAGCTTCGGTCGCTGATTCGATTCAGAGGAGATTCGGCCTGATTCAGTGGCTGAACCTCCAAATCTGAATTGAATCAGGAGACCCATTAATCTCTCCAAATCGAATCTGAAGTCTCTGATTTGATTCAGAAAGATTTGACGATTCAGCCATAGACACAGCTTTAAATGTTTTATCTATGTACCTCAAGGTACCAGGCATGGCTCATGAACACTGAGACAGTACAGCGGATGGAGCATCCCACAGGAGCATGGGGGGGTGCCCTTTGTGCTCAGCAGCAGACCCGGAAGTGGACCAGAAGTACTTCCAGTCCATTTCTGGGTCCACCACAGACTATGTGGGGAACCCCCCCCCCCCACCTCAGCAACTGGTGCCTCCTGGGGGGGGACCTGGGATCCCCCCACAGCCGATCACTGAGCCAGGGAGCCGTGGGGGGGGAACCCCGCATTACTGTGGGACGCACCATCTGCTCCACCATCTCAGCATTCATGAGCTGCACCTGGTACCTCAAGGTATGTAGAAAAAACATTTAAAGCTGTGGCTATGGTTGAATCGCTGATTCCCTGAATCAGAATTGAATCTTCAGATTCAGCCAAATCAAATTAGGACAGTGATCTGAATCAGCAAATTGAATTACTGTCCCCTGAATTGGGCCAAATTTGAACTGAATACTGCCCGCTTCGCACACCACTACACAGCACACCTGCTCCACTCATGGTTTTCATAGATTCATAGATGTTAGGGTCGGAAGGGACCTCAATAGATCATCGAGTCCAACCCCCTGCATAAGCAGGAAAGAGTTCTGGGTCTAGATGACCCCAGCTAGATACCCATCTAACCTCCTCTTGAAGACCCCCAGGGTAGGGGAGAGCACCACCTCCCTTGGGAGCCCGTTCCAGACCCTGGCCACTCTAACTGTGAAGAAGTTCTTCCTAATGTCCAATCTAAATCTGCTCTCTGCTAGCTTATGGCCATTATTTCTTGTAACCCCCGGGGGCGCCTTGGTGAATAAATACTCACCAATTCCCTTCTGTGCCCCCGTGATGAACTTATAGGCAGCCACAAGGTCACCTCTCAACCTTCTCTTGCGGAGGCTGAATAGATCCAGTTTCTCTAGTCTCTCCTCGAAGGGCTTGGTCTGCAGGCCCTTAACCATACAAGTGGCCCTTCTCTGGACCCTCTCCAGGTTATCCACATCCCTCTTGAAGTGCGGCACCCAAAATTGCACGCAGTATTCCAACTGCAGTCTGACCAGCGCCCGATAGAGGGGAAGTATCACCTCCTTGGACCTATTCGTCATGCATCTGCTGATGCACAATAAAGTGCCATT
>NW_005842487.1:690591-700889 GCF_000455745.1 Alligator sinensis | reverse complement strand
AGTCTGGCGCCTTGCTGCTGCCTCTCTACAACCCCAGTGAGAGACTTGTCGTGCCCCTCACTTAGAAACACTGAGACAAAGAACTCGTTGAGGAGTTCAGCCTTGTCCCCTCTGTCTGTCACCAATTGTTTCTGCCCATTTAGCAGGGGTCCTATTCTTCCCTGGGCCTTCCTTTTACTCCCAATATATCTAAAAAACAATTTCTTGTTGTCTTTTACGTGGATTGCCATCCTCAGCTCCATGGCAGCTTTGGCCCGTCTAACTGCCTCCCTACAAGCACGAGCAGAGGAGGTATATTCATCTTTGGTGATCTCTCCCTGTTTCCACTTTTTATGTGCTCCCCTTTTGTCCCTTAAGCTGCCCTGGGTTTCTGCGGTCAGCCAGGGAAGCCTCCTGGCCCCTTTCCCGCTTTTGCCTCGCTCGGGGATCATCTTGCTTTGTGCCCGAAGGATCATTTCCTTAAGGCACAGCCACCCGTCTTGGGCTCCCGTCACTTCAAAACTCCTACTCTGCAGTGCGTCCTTGACTAATCGCCTGAGTTAATTGAAATCAGCTTTCCTAAAGTCTAGCACTTTCACCCTGCTAGTTACCTTACCCACTCGACGTCTTATGATGAATTCTATTATTTGGTGATCACTGACCCCCAGATGGCTACCGATCTGGAGGTCCCCTACCATGTCATCCCCCATTGCCAATACCAGATCCAGTATGTTACCTGCAGTATGGGTACACCCGTACTGCAGGTAACATAGCTGCCTTCACGTGGACTGGGTAAAGCCCAATAAACTCACCCAGAAAATAGTGAGCGTGGTATGTACCCAATACCAGTTTAAGAACTTCCATCACTTTTGGAGCGTTGTGAACATGGATAAGGTATGCTAGAGAGGCAAGGATTTTTTTTTAGGTGATATATCTTTTATTGGACCAACTGCATAGTTGTGATAAAGTTAGACAAGCTTTCAAATGCAAGGCATTCTTCATCAGGTCTGCCAGATTGCCTGAGGCATTCTTTTGACAGCATAGAAGCATCATCAGTCTGAGATTCAACATGGCCCCTGGCACATCTTAATCCTGCTCCCTCTGTCTGAAACTGCCCGTCTTCCTATGGTTTTCAGATGTGATGCGGTATATGCGATTTTTGCTTCTACGTCTATACTAATAGGGTTTGGAGTAGGGATGGCAGAGCAAACTTTTGCTTCCACTGTTTCTCAAAATAGCCAGATGTAAACATCTGGTGAAGTGTGGAGCAGGCTGCAAATAGTATTTCCTCTCGCCAATTCCTAACTAGTGCCCTATGTAGCCTTGTCTGTCTTCTTCTGCCAGTGCCTCTCCTCCTCCTTTTACCATATTTTCGCCACATACAAACTTTTCCCCCCAAATCTGCCCCCCCCCCCCCATTTTATTATTCTGACCAGGGTAGAAGATTCATATGTTTATAGGATTTAACATAGACAATGACTTCATGGTTTATTATAATCTACCTGATCCTCACTGATCTCTGCACTTAAGTGCTAACAATCCTCCAATCTCTTTTGTCTGTTGGCTACCTGATAATTTCTCCTATATCCTGTTTGTATTTACATATGGTTTTACACAAGCTATTGTTCAATCTTCTAGAGAGATGGTAGAAGCTCCATCCTTGGATGTTTTCAAAACCTGGCTAGACAAAGCTTTGGCTGGGCTGATCTAGGTGGGGATGGTCCCTGCTTGAGCAGGGGGTTGGACTAGATTAGGGGTGGGCAAAATGCAGCCTGGGGGCCGGATGCAGCCCACCAGACCATTCTATCCAGCCCGCAGGGCCCCTAAAAAATTTAGAAAATTAATATTAATCTGCCCTGGGCTGCCTGTCATGCAGTGCTTGATGGCTTGCTGAAACTTAGTAAGTGGCCCCCTGCCCAAAATAATTGCCCGCCCCTGGACTAGATGACCTTCTGAGGTTCCTTCCAACCCTAACTTTCTAATGAAAGTATGATTCCATTTAGTTCTGCTGTGCCTGCTTCTTTCCCAGAGACTTGAGGAAGGGTACTGTGATACCTGAAAGCTTGTCTAAATCTATCCCAACCAGGCAGTTGGTCAAGATACAAGGTATCACCCACAAAAACTCATGCCTTTTGCATAATCTTATTGTGTTTTGTAATATTTTATGGTGTTATCAAAGCCCCAGCTCCCTGATTTATGCAATTACACAAAAATCTCCCTTTAAAAATAATTCCTAACCCTCATGACTAAAGAAAAATTTGAAAACATGACCCAAGAATACCCTTAAGTCAAATAAAAGAACCTCAAAATTATTTTTTTAAATTTATATTTTAAACCTCTGTCTCATGACTCTAAAAGCATCAGGTTGGAATTACTATAGATTACAAATAAAATTGTCAGGTAAATATTACATGTACCAAAATACAAAGCTGATTTTATAAACAATATTTTAACAAGTAATAACACACTGTTACAAGCTTAAATACAACACTAAATATGATACTGTACACGTTTGCATATAATTAAATGATTGAGGTCTCTTGAGGAAATAAATGCCTAACTGTAACTTTTGCCTTTGAAAGCTGTCCCTTTAATTTACTCAACTTCCATGGAACAGTTTTTTCCTCCATTATCCTCCTACCTCACTTACCTAAGGAAATAAATATAAAACATTACTTCAGAATATTTTAAAGATCAGTACCGTTTGGGCTCAAGTTATAATTCGCACCATTATATCTTTATTTTTACATACTAATTTAAGGGATGAACCAAGTATCAAGCTAAACTTTGAATTTTCTGGGTTTTGTCTACTTAAGCCAGACTCTCAACATTATATCAGCATAATCTAATTAATTTAATTTCTTCCCTTTTTCCAGCATTGTTTCTGCCAGTATTCTGAATGCTATACAAAAATGAGATACTGTGAAGAGACATACTGATGTGATATCAACATTATCCACCAAAAAGAAAATAAACAGACATAACTGCATGTCTACACAATACAAAACCTTGTGGTTACTCCGCTCCTTTTTCACCAGGCTAAATTAGAATAAACCAGAAAACAATCCAGTAAAACTGATCGCTATCAAAGTGAAGTCTGCAAATTTTCATGTGGGCAGATGTTCAAGTACTCCCTGTTTCTCCCAGTAGGTGACCACCAAACCCACTGACCACATCAAACTGAATGAGTCACTCCTCTTAGTTTTGGTTGATTTACACACTTTGAGATTAACAGAGAGAAAACCTCTTTCAAATGGAAGTATGGAAGAGGAAGTGATCAAAACATTTCAGCATATAGTTCAGCCAACAACCTCAAATCTGCACAGAGAGTACAGAGAGGAACCAAAAAGCCACCATCAAAATAAAAGTTGTGAGACTGACTTGCAATTCATTTCCTGATTTACCCCACGACCTCTTGGGAAGAGTAATTTCCCCAGCAACAGACTGCTGATGAGCAGCAGATGACTTCTCCCTCATTGCTGGAAAGACAATGGTCAACCAACTACTCGCCCACTCATGCAGAGGCACAAATAATGAAGCCTGACAGATCTTGCTCCTCCTACATACAGACTGAAGACCAAAGTCTACCATGAAAGGAAGTGTGAGATGAAGTTAGGAACTTTACAGCCATCTAGTTTCTTGTGTGATGACATGCTTGGCCTGTACCAAGGTGCCTAAGGTTAAAAAATAATTTATGCTGTCAGGCATTTAATATGCATATTTGAATAACTGAAGTATAATAGTGATAACAATAATAAGACATGTAAATATGTAACACCATATATGTATATGTGCCTATACAAATCTGGAGTTTGGTATTTGCATATATATATATATGGTTAATAGGAATATCAGAAACAGTGCATATGAAATGAATATACCAAAGCATGCACAGTTGTCACATATCAGGGTTCCAGGGGTGGTTGTGACATCCCCTACAAGCTCCGTGACCATGGCCGCTCCACCCCTAGGGTGCCTTCTTGTCTTACCTGCCACACCTTGCTAGAAACATTATGATGAGGGGAAGGCTGCTCTGATCTTATTCTAATGACTACCTGGATTGCATCATAGACTTGTGGGCTAATTGCACGGTTCCATACCTCCCCTACACCGTGCCCCATGCCTCACAGATGGCATCTTTGTAGCTGTTCTGCCAGTTGCTGATGCAGTTCTTCTCTAGGCCTTTTGACCGCTTGACCTCTCAGCCCCCATCTGGCCCTCAGAACCCTTGGTCTCTCTCCTGGCCACTGTCCAGACCCCAAGGCCCCGCTCAGTCTCTCCTCTGGCCCCTCCTACCCCTCTGTCTCACCCAAGTGCTCCCTGGGCTACCAGGAACCTTGATCTCTCTCCTGGCCCCTCTCTGGCATGTCAGCTCCTCTGTACTTTCCTGGCCACTTTCCAAGCCCTCTGCCCCATCCAGCTCTATTCCCAGCCCCTCATTGTGGACCGCTAGACCCTCATGGCCCTGGTCTTCTCTGGCCCCTCACTGGGCCTCTGAACCCACATGGTCCTGATCTTCCCCTGTTGGGGTGTGCTGCCCTAGCCTTCCCCCTCTACAGGGTCACCCACAAGGCACTGGGTGCTGAGGCTTTCCAGTGCCCTATCCTCACTTTTCCCTGGGGTGGCCCATTCATAGGATGGCATTTCATGGAGGCAACCCCACCACAGGCAGCCCCACCACACCAACCAACTCCAGTAAAGTGCAGTTTTAGGTCTTACCCAGGACTCATCTTCAAACCTTCCTGGTCTTACCCAGCCCTTTCTGGACTCTCCTTTAGCTGTCCTATACCCCTCCCGGGCCCTAGCTCCATCTTTTCTCCAAGTCTTCTATCTCTGGCCTCCAGTTCACTCTCAGACCCCTATCAACCATCATCTGGGGCTGCAAACATCATGACCCTTCCTGCTTAGCTGTGGCCTCACAAGGACCTTTGTGCCTCTCCTAGGCCCTGACCCCACCTCCAGGCCAGTTGAGACTCCAGGATCCCAGTTCTGGCCATCTCTCATAGTGGTCTATTTCACCCTTCGGGCCTTCTTGGGACCTGGCTCTAGCATAGGCCAGAAGAGGCTATCCTCCAACTGTCAGCTCTCTCCTCTCTGTGGGTCTGCCCTCTTGGGCCCATCCATAGATTGCTTACTCTCCTTGGGCTCACCCATAGCGCTCCATAGGTCTTCCTTACCACATCCCCTTCCTTCTCTGGGCTCATCTGGGCCCCTCAATTGGCCAACCAACTCTCAGCCTAACTCCTCTGGCTCGCATGGTTTTTCACTAGGCCCCTGTGCACTTTGTTCCCTCTCTTCTTGGGCTCATCTGGCCTCTCCAGAAGGTCCGGGCACACAGACCTTTTCTCAGGGCTCACATATCTTTTAAAATAATTTTTGTTATAACAAAAGGGAAGGTAAAGGCTACATTAGTTACACATGTAAAAATATTCCTTGCTTACTTTGAGAGAATAAATATATGTTCCTTGTGTTCAAAAGATAAAGTCAATGACTGAACCAAATATACATTGGAAATTTAATAGCCTTGACCATTGTGAAAAGGTAGCTATGGAGATCAAGAGAAATGCATTTAAAGCATCTACAAGAATGCAATCTAAAAGAAGATAGTTTGAATAAATATATGGATGATTTAAAAAAATGAGATTCCAGAAGGAGATTACTGTATTCAAAAGGATCATTTAAAAGATTCACCTTCTAATCATTTTTACAAAATGTACTACAAAGGCTTTCTATTCAGTTTTGGTAAATGTATTAATTCAGGGATCAAATGTTTCAATCATCTATGAAAATGTCAGCCTTAATTTTCAAAAGAGCCTAAATATCAATATCTACATTTTAACAACGCACATGCAACATTTCTAATCCACGCACAGGAGCAATATGTTTCTTGTGCAGCAGACTTTAAGACTATTTAAAAGTAGACTTGGCCCTGACCCAAAAGCCTCAGTCCATGCACTACTGAACTTTGGGAAATGTTGGATACAGGATCTGACCTTTGTGGGTTGGTCAAATGTCTAGCGTAAAACTGGACTGGAATAAACTATGGGAGACTGTTCTACTGAAAACAGCTGTAAAACTATTGAGTAAACTGAGCCCTACTTGGCATTGAACCAGTCCCCCCAAGTCAGAAGAGGTTGTTTAATGACAGTTTACACATATTGACAGTTTTTCATGGTTTCTTTTAGTTCAGTATTTATGGTTTTAAAAGTTCAGTAAAACCTTGTTTATTCTCTCACCATAGATTTCTTACTCTGCTAATTTGCAGAATTCAGCAAACAAGAATACAGTTAAAAAATAAAATACACTGCGTCACAAAATTTACTTTGTTCATTTATGTTTTGCCAAGTGTAGCTGAGTTTGAATGATTATGAGAACACTTCACAGTATACTAGTAAATGCACTGTCATATTTTGGAAGAGCAGTGGAATCTTGGAAATAGCAAATCTCAGTGCAACTGTCCACTATAAAAACTGCAGAGAAATGAGGAAAAAATAATTTTGTATGCATGATAGTCATTATGTCCACAGATCAGGTTAATTAAAATTAGGGTGGAAATAATTTTAATAAGAATTCCAATTTCATTATCAGAATTAGAAGGATAGAAAGAGCATACAAAATTTCTACATTTTACAAAACTAAGACATTTAGCTTATTTAATATTTATAACCTGGAGTACCTTCCTGCAAAAGAGAGAAACCCTCCACAATGAATCAAATAGCTTCTAGAATTTTATGAATGTGAACAATGACAACCATGTTTATATATTACAACCCTTTCCTGAGATAGAAGTACCACATTTATCCAAGATTACGCTGAATTTAAGAAAACCCCACAATAATCAGATTCTATACATTGAAAATTTGTTACAATGTTCCATGTATAGAATCAACTACTGGAGGGTCATCTTAAATTGGTCCCTCCCACTGCTGCAGCAAAGAGAGCAGCAGCAGGGAGGCAAGCAGTGGGGGAGGAGGGGTAAGCAGCCTGACCTCCGCCATTTGCTTCCCTGGTGCCTGCTTCCCCACCATCTGCCCCCTTGGTAGCTGTGCTCCCTGGTGCCTGCCCCCTCTTGCCACTTTCTCTCCCTGCTGCTTGCCCTACCATTGTCTGCCTCCTGGTATTAGCTCCCTCCCCCCCACCCACTGCTGTTTAACCTCAGGCTCAGCTCTGGATCTGGCTCTGGCCCCATTCTAGCTTGGGGCATGGAGTACACTGTGGCTTGGCAGCAGTGGCGGGTTGGACTGCAGTATCAGTGTCAAAAACATTTTAACCTGTTGCGATCTTTGAGTTCATTGCAACAGAAGAATTGTTCTATTATTTTTCCACAATCAAAAAAAGAAAAGAAAAGACGGAGTGAAAGCTAAAAGGCAGCATTTCCCAACTCTATGAATGAAGCACTAGTGAACTGCTTATACATCTTCAGATAACCCATTCAAGACTGGTCAGTTAATCTCATTTTCTCTCACATAGTATGAGGTCATGTCACCATTTAATATTAGTCAGTGATGAGTGTCCACTCATGTAAGTTGTGTTGCCGTTGTGATTAATTGCAGATAACATTTTCATAAATAAAATACAATTTGTAATAGATCAGTTCATTATAAAAAAGTGAAAATGAGCCATGTAATAAAACTATAATAAAGAGTAAATCATTGTGTTCAGAAAAGATGAACCTGAAGCAACTATAAGTTCAAGTAGTGGTTTTAAACAAGGCTAAAAGTAGGCAAGCTGAGACAGTACAATGAAAGATATCTAGCTATGAGTTTTATTAGCATACACTTGAGCATTATTCCATTAAAAAAAAAATGAGAGAAAGACTAGAACTAGGAGTAACAAAAAAGAACTAGTAGGTAGTAAGTGTAAAACTAACAAAAGGAAGTTCTTTTTCACACCACATGCAATTAAAGTGTAGAACTCATTGCCACCAGATGTTGTGGAAGTTGACAGTTTAGCCAGATTAAAAAAGGGATTGGACAAATTCTTGGAGGAAAGGGGTATCAGCAGCTACTGACTATGGGAGTTAGGGGTACAGCACCTGAATCAGATCTTCCTAGACCTTAACATGCTGGAGGCTGCAAGTGAGAGAGAGAAAGTGGAAAAAAAACCCTGGTCATACCCAGTTCACTTGTTCTTTTATCATCCACTCTCTGCCAGTGTAACACAAAATACTGGACAAGATGACCCAGTAAATGGCAATTCTTATGATGTCTTTCAGTGGAAAAGGAAATGTGCGCGCCATTTTTCAATTTGTCCATGGGTTCAAGATATAGGCAAAACTGCCAAGCTCAAGTGTTTCATCAGTTACAATGTTATGGTTACTTATGCATGTTTTTTCCAGTTTGTGAAAAAATGTATTTTCAGCCTTATTATTTTTACTTGCTGCAATAAATAAATTAAATTTTAAATCAGGTGCTGCTGAATTTGGAAAAGTTATGGAGGGGTCCCTTGAATGTAAACGGTTGAAAACCACTGGAATAGACAATGAACAAATGGTTCCTGGAGAGATTGATATATGCCAAAACTAACATCCTTTCCTTGCCTACTCTTTTCCTGCTTTCTTTTTACTACCCTTGATAGCTTGGGTGTCACAAACTTTATCATCAATTTTTTTCTAAGCCATATTTTATCACCTACGTGAAATCAAAAAAACATTGCTAAGAGGAGAGAACCATACTGTGGACTAGTCAGCAGTGGTGAGGATAGTTCCTCCATATGACAGCCTTCCAGTAAATAGAAAAGTAATTTGTGGGTCAATAGATGACTGAGAAGGCTGATCTGAGATCTGCATGTTTGACAGAAGATGTGGCAAGTAGTTCCTGGAGGAAGGAGTAGATCCTGGGTCACAGCTCTTTCTTTTTGTCTCTCGTCTATCCACGTCCATAGTGAAGCGAATTTGTTCAAAGAGATCAATGCCTTGTTGTACATCACAGTGCCACTGCTAGCATGGACTTGTGAAATTAAAGTAAAACAGTTCTACTGGACATGATACATAGAGTAACCAATCATGTTTTAACGATTACTCGTAAAAAGCATATTAAAATACATAACTGCATGTGTGATCTTCATTATTGTTTAAAACATAGAAGAGGATGTGCATTTCAATGCCTGGGTTCAAATCAAAATGCCCATAGTTCAGTGTTGAATGGTAAAGTGTGACTTACAGTCTTATATTAATGACAGTGATAGCAATGGAAAATAATTACTAAGAGAATAACTTACTTAACAAGCTCAGTACTTTGATTATATTTCACATTTTTCATAACAGTTAATAAGGGTTGGTACTATATTATTTCTGGGGAAAAAGACAGAAAGCTGAGAGATTGTGGAGAAATCCCACTGCCTCTGCCACTTACTTGTGATAAACCAGGTGACCCCTGTATTTCCTGGGTTTCTTCATGGTACTGGCTGGTCAGTCAGGTGACATAGGCAGGTAAAATTCTTAGGGGGAGGGGAGCGCGCTCTTTTCCTCTGGCAGGCATTTTAAAAAGCCACAAGCAATGCCCCTCCAGGCTCCAGTTTGGATGATTCTCTGTAAGTAATAACCTGGAAACTAGCCAGAAGTCTAGAGATAAATATAGGCAGTTGCATTTAATAGGATCCTTGAATCCAATATCTGCAAAGGCTCAACTTACTTTTGTTTGCTCAAAGTGTATTTCTAACTTCCTTGTACTACCCCCACCCCCAACACTGATCAGCAGAGGTACCAAGTTACAGCTTGCCTGGCTGTGGTACTGGGAGAGGGGAGAAGCAGGCCTTTTGCTCCCTTTGCTTAGCTAGCAAAGTTGGGCTAGGCTTTTTATTTTCCTCTGGTACCTGATTATCTTTGGATTCTTCAGGCTATAAGAAGCACCCCAGAATCACCCACGAGACCTGCAAGGTCTGTATATCCCGGGGTGGGGGAGGGGAAGAGGGGGGCGGAGACACAGAGCCCTGACAAAGACCAGACCCCAGGTGGTGAAAGCGGTTACCTCACACTTGTGGGTGTGCTCCAGGAAGGGGGTCAGCCAGACATAGGTACCCCAGGGGAGCCACTCAAAGCTGGGTTTTTGGTCGCGGCAGTGAGGCGGGTGGCTCAGTGCAGGAGCACCCCCTACTGTCCCACTACAGAGATGCTATTTGATTTGAAGACAAAGATATACGGTGATTTTTAGATAAAACCATCCATAGATGGGAAAGTTAAGGATTATTGAGCATTTCAATAACATCATTGCTGTTTTGAAAATTAATTTTACCCTAACTTTAAAGGAAAATGAATGGTCCCTAAACAAGGCATTTTGGGTATGTATTCTTGCACATAAAGTGGCTGCATGGAATTACTT
>NW_005842487.1:689545-690581 GCF_000455745.1 Alligator sinensis | reverse complement strand
GTTGAGACAACTTATGTATAACTGTATAGCCACTGAGGAATAGAAGCTCCTACTTGAAGAATTAATGCTGTAGTAGCCAGGACTGTCCGACCCCACATATGTAGGGGATCTACGTAAACCGCGCTGGAAGTGCGCTGCACAGCAGTGTCTTTAATCTTGCTCTTTTTGCCATCTCCTGCATCCCCAATGATTGGTAGAGGGGCCCAAGTGGCCCCGCCGCTTGCTCCTACTCAGCCAGGAGGCAAAAACTTCAGTTTAAAATATATCCTGGTTTTTGGCTCCTGTTGCTGATAGACTGTGGGGTCCTTGTGGCCCCACTGCTTGTTGCTGATTGGGCAGGAGGCAAAAACCATGGCATATTTAAAACCGTGGTTTTTGCCTCCTGGCTGATCAGGAGCAAGTGGTAAGTGAAAGGGCTGCCAGGGTCCCTCTGCCAATCAACAGTGGGGTGGTAGGGGCCATGCGGTTAAAAGACCAAGATTAAAGGAGCCACTGTGCACCACACTTCTGGTGCTATTTAAGTAGATCCCTCACAAAGTCAAGGTGCTAAAGGATACTCATAAAGCATGCAGCATTTCCTTGAAGTCTCAGGCAAACAAGGGGTTGTGAGGGCAGCCCCCAGAATGGAATAAAATTGTAATTGTTAAGAAGATGATGAGGTTTATCCTTTGCAACAACTAGGTAGAAAGTGGATTGAGTATTGATGCTATTGATAATAACACTCGGTTATTTGACCGAGTCCTGACACCCAAAGAACAATAAAACTAGCACTGAATTATAATCAATTTCAGTTTTGAGGCATAGAGTCTGTCCAGGATATAGATACCTATATTTATATCTATCTATATAGATTCTAATATTATAAGTCTGTCTGTCTGTCGGTCCGTAACGCTTTATTCACACTCTGATTGGCTGACGGAAACAGCCAGAGTGCTCTAAGCGTGGGGGAACACTGCCATGATTCCAAAGCTGTGCTGAGGACTGGACAGAGGGTGGGGGAGCCAAGGCCAGCAGCACTGGCCTTGGCTCACCCATC
>NW_005842487.1:665630-689502 GCF_000455745.1 Alligator sinensis | reverse complement strand
CCACCCCCACCCCCCCCCCCCCCACATCCCCCCGTCATTCTTGACAGGCAATCGGCTACTACGTATATCTATATATACATATCTATATCTATGTATATAGATATAGATATATATATCATCTATCAATGGTCAGTGTCAAACTGGTGAGGGAGAATTTAGAACAGCTGAATGTCTTCAAGTTGGCAGGAGCAGATGGACTACACCCGAGAGCGCTAAGGAAATTGGCTGGAGTCATTGCGGGACAGTTGGTGAAGGTATTTGAAGACTCATGGTGATCAGGAGAGGTCCTAGAAGACTGGAAAAGGGCCAATCTGGTTCCAATCTTTAAGAAAAGTTGGAGGGAGGATCCAGAAAACTATAGGCCAGTCAGTTTGACCTCTATACCAGGTAAAATTTTGGAAAAAATTATCAAGAAGTCCATTTGTGAGAGACTGGCAGAAGGCAGGATGCTGAAGGATAGCCAGCACGGTTTCATTGTGGGCAGGTCATATCTGACTAACCTCATCTCCTTCTATGATTAAGTAATGAGCCGCTTAAATGTGGGAGATGTGGTT
This sequence comes from Alligator sinensis, assembly GCF_000455745.1. Lineage (NCBI taxonomy): Eukaryota > Metazoa > Chordata > Crocodylia > Alligatoridae > Alligator > Alligator sinensis. Next base: position 688,948 of record NW_005842487.1, on the reverse strand, counting down.
GATGTCATATACTTGGATTTTACAAAGGCCTTCACTATGATCTCCCATGATGCTCTTATAAAAAAAAACCTGAGGGATTGTGGCCTGACTGAGTCCACTGTCAGGTGTGTTGGGAGCTGGCTAAGGGGTTGAACCCAGAGAGTGTTAGTGGATGGGTCTGTATCATCTTGGCGGGAGGTGGCCAATTGTGTCCCGCAGGGTTCAGTTCTTGGCCCCGTGCACTGTTCAACATCTTTATCAATGATTTAGATGAGGATGTGGAAAGCACACTGGCCAAGTTTGCAGATGATACTGTTATGGGGAATGGTGGTCAAGCTAGGGGACAGGATGCGGATCCAAGTGGATCTGGACAAGCTGGAAAAGTGGAACCAGATGCAGTTCAATAAGGATAAATGCAGAGTGCTTCATCTGGGGAAAAGGAACGTTACAAGAGAGATGTCCTGGCCAGCACAATGGCTGAAAGGGACCTTGGGATTCTGGTTGATCATAGGATGAACATGAGCCGCCAGTGCGATGTGGCAGTGAACAGAGCGAATAGCATGCTGGATGCACTAGCCGATGCATTGTGAGCAGGGCTAAGGAAGTGATCATTTCCCCCTCTACTCACTGTTGGTGAGACCCCAGCTGGAGTACCATGTCCAGTTCTGGGCACCGCACTTCAAAAAAGATGTGAAGAATCTTGAAAGGGTCCATGGAAGGGCCACAAGAATAATTAAAGGCCTGGAGAACAAACCTTATGAGGAAAGACTAAGGGATCTGGGACTGTACGGCCTGGGGAAGAGAAGACTGAGAGGTGAATTGGTGGCTGTCTATAAGTATGTAAGGGGTGAATATCAGGAGCTGGGAGAAATACTGTTCACTAGGGTACCCCAGGGGAGGACAAGGAGAAAGGTCCATAAATTATTAAAGGATGAATTCAGGTTAGATTAAGGAAGAACTTCTTTACAGTAAGGGTGACCAGAATCTGGAATAGGCTTCCCAAGGAGGTGGTACAGTCCCCAACCTTGGAAGTTTTCAAGAGGAGACTGGGCAGACACCTTGCTGGGATCATTTAGAGCAGGGGGGTTGGACTAGATGATCTTTCGAGGTCCCTTTCAGCCTTTAATTTCTATGATTCTAAGGTAACTGAACTATTGTTTCAAATTAATTCTCAGCTGGATATCACAGTGAATAAAACCTGTTGTAATGCAAATCGCACGGGGGGACTATTCAAAGCTAAATTGAAAACACTCTCAAGTTTTAAACACAGAAATGTAGAAGTTACTTCAGCTACTCTTGGAATTATTTCAGTTTGGAGTGTTTAAGACAACTTTTACAAAGATAATCTGCAGACCTTAAAACATAAGCAGCCTCCACACGTGACTATTCAATGGGGATATTTTGTAAGACTAAAAGATAACTATCCCCAAAAATAAGTACAAGAATCTCTAAATATCTTTCTATCATTTTCCGGCACATAACACACCTCCCCACCCCCCCTGGAAATCCAGAGTGTATATATTAGGCAGGGAAGCTGATTTTCTGCCCAGGATAGGAATGCACACTGCCTTGATCCTGTTCCATAGTGCAGAAGCTGTGGTATACTATTTAGGCAACTGAAGGAGTTAATTGACTTAATAGCTCACTGTTCTTCATGCCAGATCTTTATGATCATCTCTCCTTTTTAATGGTTGTGAGGTTCCACTAAATCAAGCTAACCTTTCTTAGGGCAATTTAGCAGTCTTGTTCCTGCTCCTGGTCTCTCACCTCCTGTTTCATAACCCTGAAAATTATTTTATTCTCTTCAGAATCATATATTCACGCATAGAGATCAGCCTTCAAGAGCAGCTAGGTTTTCCGATTTAGTTAAGCAGGAAAAGGAGGGTGAGTCAACTGAAGACTAGGCTCTATCCCTGCTCCATATAGCCATAAGACTGGGAAGAAATCTTTTTTTCCCCTTCATTTTTCCTTTAAAAAACAAAGGTGCGTATTATAGTCCAGTGTTTATTGTGTGTTGTATACAAGAAAATACACTAATTTTCCTATTAGAATGAATGTATTTGACTTGGGAGATTATTATGTGTTTATGGAGGGTAATGATGTTTGGGAGAAGACTGCTGATATGGCCTTAATAGTGTCTAATTTCAACAGATTTTTGTTTGGATATCATGCTGTTGGCAACCTAACCTCCACAACTTTAACTTTTCACTTGTCTTATATTTGATATTAGCTGGGTAACTGGGTTTTCACTTCAACAGGGCAATGGCGAACAAAGGGAAACTAGGTGCCTTAGAGAGGAATGGAAATGAGACACAACTATTTTTGTCTTTAAAATAACTATTCAAATCTAGTTCTGCTCTCAAAAGATGGATTCTAATGTCCAATACCTATCTAAGCAGTCTACTTCACAAAAAGCAATTTAAGTTGGAAGAAAAAAGAAAGGCATGGAGCACTGAATAAGTATAAAGCTTGAAAGGTTCCATCCCAAATGGTAGAATAGTGTTGAAAAACACTGACTTGCACTATTGCTACAAACATGATGAAACATTTTTGTTTATAGAGACTTTCAATCTGTCAATTTTGCAGTGCTCACAGGTATGTTTTTAAACATAATATAGTCTCACTAAACCACAGAAATTCTACTTTCAAAAAAAGAAAAGTAAGTTAAGAAATAAAATTTTGTCCTCTAGATTCACTACTGTTGATGCAGTTATCAAATATAGTTGGCTTTTTGCAGGTCCTTCCTTTTATTTTCCCCCCAGATATCTATTTCAGAAATATTCCATTTAACCTTTATATGTAAGGAGGACTACTAAAAGCAGGTTATCCAACAGTTTATTATGCACAGTTAAATTTACATCTTTGATACTTCCCATAACATCCTCTATTATCTATTCCTGTTCCAAGGGTACTAATTACAAATGATCAAGTCAACAGTTTGATGGTCAAAGCTAAAAAAGAAAGATGTCTGTATTCTGAGTTTTAAAAACTCAGCACACAGGAATTGAAGCATTGCTGATAATTCTGTATGCAACAAAGATATTCCCTAAAATACTATACTTCTATTGAGACACTGATAGGCTCTAATCTCAAACCTTCTCATATCCTATAACATAAAAAGGAGATATGAGAACATGCCCATAATTTTATGAACTAGCAATTAGAATACAAATAAGAGTTTTTTTAATAAAGCGGTATATTGCAGTTATCCACACAAGAAAATAGAATGGTTTAGCAGGTGTCCACAATACCTTAAAACAGGGGTGGTCAAACTCACCCCATGCCCGGCGCCCAATAAGGACCATGGATCTTGTTGCAGGCCAGATCCAGCTCAGGGCACAAGGTGATGGCTATGGGACTGGCAGGGCCAGAGGCTAGGATGGATGAAACAGCTCTCTGTCCCAGGTCCAAAGGATGTATTTTTCACATCTCTGCCTTAAACTTTCAGAGAAATATTTCTGTATGATTACTCGTATGCTGAACTCAGAATTTATGGTTTGCTGATTTGTTTGGGCAGGTTTGCATCACATTAATAAGGGGAAGTTTTCATTTGCTTTCCACATTAATATACAGTGCAATAGATGTTTATAGAAAAGCAAAAGCTGTGTGAAGTCGTCAAATTAATGGCAAAATTAGACAAGAAGTTCTTCATCAGCAGACTCAAACCTGTTCATTTTTCTTAGATCAGGAAGTTTTTGCTGTCAACAAGATTTTCAGAAAAAGACTTTTGACTTAATGCTCGGGAACATCAAGGCTGCAATAATTACTATATGATAAAATATAAAAGGAATTTGTATCTTGGGCTTAATTTAGAACTAGATGTTCTTTTAAAGAAAGTAATATTTTAATAATAGACTTCTTGTCACATAAGATTAAAACTTGATTATTTACTTCAAATCTCCAAACATGCCTCTTCATTGGCAGCAACCTCTGCTTTTACTAAAATCTTCAGAGACTAAATTCAAACTTTGAGAGCTGCCTCTTTGACAAAACCTGAAAAACCCAGATATGAACAGCTTGCTTCAGAATATGGCTATACCATTAAACTATTTGTCACACACTGTCAGTATTTGACAGCTTTGAATAAAGTTAGAAGCACTAATTACTTAAGTAAGGGCTTCAAGAGTCTCTGGACTAAGCGTGATAAGGACCAATGAACCTTGGCTTCAGAAAACTCTCTAAAACTTTAAAACACTTAAAAATGGCAAAACTAAAACAGAGCTGACTAATGTTCCCAAGATACTTAGTAAAGGATAAATGCAAAAACTACACATGTCCCTGTTTAAAAGTCATACTCTAAGAAAGGATAATAAATAGGAACTTAAGACTGAGAGGGGCCTCTGGGGCTACAGAGTCCAGTCACCTTCATTCACAGCCAATCATTTACCCAACAATGCCTGCAGGCTGTCACTATAAACTCTCTATATACCATAATCACAAAACACATGATAAAACCAAGAGCCCTCCACAGTATGCTACAGATAAAGAGTAGGGAAAATGAGCACAGCCAAAACAGCACCACTACAATGCCAGAGAAGCAACTGTCAGAGATTGTGTGGTTATCCCCTTCCTTCGTTTGTCCTTTTGCTATCTGCTCAGCATATATTAACCAATCTAACCTAAGAACAATTGTCTCCTGACCTCAAAGCTGGTAATCTGTTTGACCCTGAGCAAAAAACCCAAGATCCTCTAGTCCAGGGGGTGGCAACCTTAAGGAGTGACAGGCTGAAATAATGCAGCTGCTTCTGAAGTAGCTCCCCATTTGCGACCCAGCTGCTGTCACCCTTACCACCAAGAACCCATCTACTGCCACATGTCAGCAATACTGTTCCACTGCTGCCATCCTGGTTTTGAAGGCCAGATAGAATCACTTGGCAGGCTAGATCAGGCCCAGGAATGAGCAATGCATTCCCTGGCAGCTGGGAGGGGGCACGGCTGCACCAGTGGTGGCAGGAGCGCTGCAGTGGCACTGTTGGCAGTGGGGGGGTAGGGGGTGAGGTGGTGAACACTGACCAGGGGTCAGTGACCACCCACAGGCACCACCGGCAGTGTCAGGGCTGGCCTGGGGTGCTCATGGACTGCCCGCAGACGCTGCCGGCAGTGCCAGCAGAGGGGTGGCAAGTGGCAACCGCCTGCGGGGGGGGTACACCGCCACGTGCAACCCCTATGCATTGCCCCTGAGCTCAGGGGCCATAAATTGCTGACCCCAGCTCCACGCAAGTACATGAGGGGTTTCTAAGCCCCAACAGGAACACCAGGATACTCCCATCAAAACTCCCACATCTAGGTGTTGCAAATACGCAGTGCTTCAGACAATGGTGAAAACTCCCCCTAGAAGTCATAATGCAGTCACAAGGGGAAGAGATCCTTCCCGGACCCTGCAAACTACCCGTATGGGACAATCAGATACCCCCCAGGCAGGAAAAGTTATATCACAATACTAACACGAGGATTGAGACTACTCCCTATAGTATCACATCATCCCTTCTATAATCTCACTAAACTCAGTCTTATCAGTCTTAAAATGATTCAGCAATTCTTAAAGCAATTCAGGTTCCTTGCTCCTACTGCTTTGCTTGGAAGACCATCATGAAACTTCCCTAATAGTCAGAAACCTTCTTTTAAATGTATAATTTAAATTTGTTCATAATCAGTTTACAGTCATTTAATTATGTGCTTGTACTATGCTCGACTATCACTCGAAAAATTCTTACTTTCTGATTCTCACCCCATGAATAGATTTATAAAATTATCTGTACCCCTCTCAACCTTCATTTTATGAAGTTAAACAAATCAAGCTCTTTTAGTCTTCTCCTATAAGATGGATTCTCATTTCCTCTGACCATCTTTGCTGCCTTTTTCTGTACGTATTCCAGTGTTCATCTCTTTTTGACCACTGATGCCCAGACCACCCCGTCCAAGAGGGCTATCAAACAACACTCATTACATACATGGCATTAGGAAATTAGTTCAGATTGATATATATTCAGCAACCTCCATATCCTACTCCTCTTAGATTGATAAGAATAGATCACAGCAAGGCCATCATTTACAAGGTGTGAATACTTTGGGCATTTATACATGTGCTCCACAACTGGGGGCAGGGGTGATAAATTAGAGCACCCAGAGCATCTTATGTATCAGCTTCCCCACACTTAAAAACGGTGGTGGGAGTGCTTTATCTAAAGCTTGTTCAACGAGCTTTAGTTAAAGTACCCTTGATGCCACTTTTAAGCACAGGGATACTGATACACGAGATGCTGAAGTCTGCTGGTGCACAGTATTACCACGCTCCAGCAGATTCAATTAATCACGCCTGCTTTGACATGCTGTAATTATAGCACTTCAGAGCAGCCTCACTGCAGACTAAACAGACTCTGGCACAAGATATTATAACTAAATATTGCATCCATTCCACCAGACTGTTTGCTGTAATGCTGCAAATTGTTCATTAATCCTATTTGAAAGAAAAATGAAAGTTAATTACTGGTTACTGGAGTTCTCTTAGAGAAGAGCCTCTCCATATTCATACTTGCAACATCAAAGCCTATTTTTAGCTCACTAACCCTTCCTCCACCCCCACGCAAATAACCCTCCCCCGGTAAACCTACCCCCTCCATTCCACCTGCCCCTCCACCTCAATGCCAGGGTGGGGGTATAAGAAAAGCACAGCTTCAGGGCTGGGGCTAGCAGCTGGGCTTCCCCAGCCCTGGGGCTATGCTGGGAACTGTACAGAAATTCAGTTAATCTTACTGGACCCAATCTAAGTTAGACTACCTTGGACTACTACTTCCTCAACTTCTGTACAGTTGGCACTTACATTCACAAGGTTTGTACCTGAGTGAACTAAGCAAGATCAGGTCCCCATTTTTAATGGGATCTAACCTCCCCCTAACCTCCCTGAATGTCTGTATGTACCCACAGTGTAGGACTTACCTCAAATCAGGAAGCTTGACTGTTGATGTTTGAATGCAGGTGAAAATCTGGTCTATTAAATTTTCATTAACTACAATATTTGTTAAAACACAAGTAAAGTCACTGCAACAGAACACGATCACAGGATCCCCATTTTGTTTTGAAAAGAATGTTCAAAGAATCTCTCACATTCATATGATGGAATTTCCATGCACATACAGAATAGTGCTCATTTTCAAAGGTGAATGCTAACATCTAAGCAGGATCAAAATTAGGCCACAACTCTACCACTGATATCTGGGCATCCACCCAAATTCTGAAAATACAAGTGCCTTGACATTTTGAAGAGGATCTTCTTTGCATCACCCTAGCACATTGCACATGCTGCCCACACTGAGAAAGATGCATCTGCGTTATCTTTATAGTTGCTCACAAAATTCAGTTATAATAGTGGCCACAGCAACTTTGAACTACATGGGAACCTTGCGGCTAAGCTCGAGGAGTGGATTGTGGAGCATTTCTCCACTCTGATCATTAAGACTGAGAAAGATAATGTTCAAGAGAAGCTTTTACACCTGCTAGATATGCTGTTCTCACTGCCTGTCATAATGGTGATGGACTAGTTCCTTCAAGGAGCAACACATGCTGCAGGCCATTTGTACCTAATACATATTCATTGTAGTAATGTTGGCCTTTCTTTCAGTCTCTTCTGTCAAACCTTCAACCATGCCTTTATAACTTATCACATCTGACTATTGGGGGGGCGGGGGGGGAGAGTAACTTTTTTTTTTTTTAAATTCAGGCAAGTATAGAAACAAAATTCCAATACTATATTAATACACAGGAATTGCATAAGGTTCAAGTTGTTACATATTTACAAAGCAAATAATATGCAACAATTCTTAAAACTTATCATTTGTATATAATGTTATATATATTAACATTCAATCTGGCCAAGACAATGACTTACTGGCTGGTGAATACATATTAGCTGGAATTGTTTTCATCTGTTTATAGTATATGAAAATAAGAAATAAAGCAAATCTAGATTATATTTGGTGTACTTAATAGCTTGTGTATTCTATACAACCTTGCCCTAAAGTTAACTTTATTTACTTAAGTCCCTGCGTCCCACCATTATTTACCCTGTCCAATTTCCCTCCCATTTGGATCCTCAAACAATCCTTATTTTTGTACCCTTTACTTCTTTCCTAAAACATGGAGATCAACTTTAACCCTCAGGTGGAAAAAAATATTTAATCCCTCCACATCTGAGCAATGAAATCCTTCCTGGGAAGTTTCGCACCCTAGGGGAATCATGGCATTATATTATAGTCCAACACAGGCTGTTTTCTGAAGGGAGTTGTGCAACACTGTATTTCAGGCCTCCCCCTCAGTCTCTTCACATGTTACACTATTTATACCACTGCCCTATCCTCTTACCCTTTGATTTTAGCTTTAGAATATGCCTTTGCTTTCCTGTTTTCCTAATTATTTTCGTTCCCAACACTGCTGTTTTATCTTTTCCCCACTTGTGATATTCTTCCTTCCATGTTTTTTTCTCTCTCATATTATTCAGTCCCACTCAAATCTTCTTAAATTGCCCTAGTTTTGTGATTACTCCCAGTCTTTTTTCCTAGCACTTTAGTATCTTCTTTCACTTGGACTTAAGAGTTTGCCTCTCAGAATTACAGTGCTGCTTCTCACTGTCTGTGTTAGTTTCATGTTGAGATTTCAGGGTATTGTCCATTAAGTTTCTCAAGGATTTTAAGACCTTCCCCCCCGCAACCCCCGCCCCTTTACAATTTACTGCTCTTCTTGATGTGTAAAGATAAGTGTAAATGGAAAACCCCATCTGTATCTTATATTTGCTTCTCTGAGAGATGTAATTTTTCTACGTTTCTTCCTTCTCATTTTTGCCTGTGACAAGTCTTGAAACACTTGTATTCTATATCCTCCAAGAGTAGGAGGAGAAGCCTTTCTAACTTTGGGCTGCTGTTGTTCAAAACACAGCAAGAACCGTATCGTGTCTCTAGGTTTGTTTGAATTGGTGGGGGAGTGTAGAGAGCTCTGTATGCTTTATCTACAAAGAACTGTTGCCTTTGTTTTTAGCTGTAGGAAGAAGCAGAATACCTGCTTTAAAAATCCTGCTGGATTTCCCTTTTCTACACCTTCTAGGAGTCCTCTTATTCTTATGGTATTTTTCTGCTCACAATTTTCAATTATCCCAATTTCCTCTGCAAGCTCCTTTCCCCCCCCCCCCCCCCAATCATAATTTTATTTTGAAGTTTTACTGCTGATTGCAGGTTTCCCCCCAGCTTTATCTCCAGGGCTGCATACACACATTCAAATAAATCTGAGAGAATTCTCCCAGGTTTGTTTTCCTGGCAAAGAAACTTGCTTAGAGTTGCATGTACAGACATTTGAATGCTGAGGCCCTAAAGAGTAGAGAGCTTGTAGTATTGACACTGTGCAGCCAGGGGGAGCCCCATTCAAAAACATCTCAGCTTGCTCTGCAGCATAGGTGACTTGTAACTGTCGATAGCAGGGGTGCACAATTGAAAGGTTCTGGTAAGAAATGGATGGGGAATGGAAGCGCAGGCCCCTTCAGATCCCTTTCTCGCAGAGGTGCTGGATCCCACCTGAGGCAGCGGTGGGGACAGGATGAGGCGCTGCTACCTGGCCTCACTCTGATGCTGGTGCTTGGGCAGCCTCTGGCTGTGAGGGGAGCTACAACCTGCTCTGCCTGCTGATACTGGGCTGCCTGCTGCTGCTGCTTGCCCAGCCTCTGGCCGTGGGAGAGGGGGGGGGGGGGGGGGCCCATGCCCCGGCATGCCCTCTGATGCATCGCCTGTGCTCTTGCAGGCTCCCTTAATCTGCCTGGCATCAGATAGCAGCAGTGCATAGGGTAGTCCTAATTGGCTGGGCCAGACTGACCGTGGTCGGCCTGTTTCCCTGCTGCACAATGTGGGGATTGTGAAGTGTGGGAGGGGGTGTGAAGCAGCAGAATCCAGCAAGTGACAAAGGCTCCCCCATGGGAGAGGGGATGCTTCTAGAGGACTTTGTTCTCCTCTGAAAGAAGGGTGACATGCGCAGACATTCACTCTCCCAAGACAAACTCTCCTGGAAGTGATTTAACCTTGGTTGTCACTCAGGCTATTTTTTCCTCCCAGAGTGGTCATTTTTCTTTTGGAGAAAAAAAAGCTTGAACATTTGTACATGTGTGGTTTCTCCTGGGAGAGCAGTAACTATCCCAGGAAAAACTGAACGTCTGTATGAGGCCTTCCCTCAATGTCTTTTATCTCTATTTGGATTTTATCAAATTGTGCTCCCATAGAGGATCTTAAAGCTCTACTTTCAGAGATTAACTCACCCAAGTCCTTTATGGTGAAAGGGGCTGTTTTGTCTTTCAACTCTGCTCTGCTTGTTCTGTTTTCCCCATGCACCAACCATCTTTGATTCTGCAGACCCTGTGAGCTGTTCTAAATGAGAATCTTCCAGCAAGTTTCTTCTGGGAAAGCAGGTTTTCAAATAGATTCCCTTATATGGAGTACATGTTCTATGAAAAAGGGAAATGCTTTTTTTGGAGGTTAAGGGAGTCAGGGATCAGTGATGTTTGTGGATTGTGCCATCTCTCCCATGGAGGTCTAGCTTCAGGCAGCCATCTGCTCTGGTGATGTTATGTGACCCTTCGTACTGACTAATGTAACTATATTCTCTACAACTAACTAACAAACCTCTCTTTCTAGTCCATCCAAAATACTGCCTTGAAAACTTCAGCTTTTGCACTGTACCAACCCTATTCTTTCTGAATTGTTCCACAGATGTTCCACTTAATTATAACTTTTGTGGGAAATACATAGCACATAACAGTACTGCAGCATGCATGTTCTTATAAAGAAATTATATGTCAGGAACCTGCTCTCTCAGTCATTCACTTAGGTCTCTTTTTTTGGAGATAAGGAGAGAGCACAAAGTATAAAATAGCTCTCAATATTTAGGAAGGATAAGACAGCTGTTTTCAAAAGTTACCCATAACAAAAGGCTTCTAAGTTCTCTTGAAAGCCCATAATGGATAATTTTACCAGTTTTTTTTGGCCTATATATAATTAATATAGCAATAAAATCACTGCCAGCCAGAAAAAGAAGTAATATTTCATGATTGTGTCAACTGCTAAAAGCTGTGTGTCAGTCTGGGCTTAACAACCATGAAATATGACATTTTAAAAACAGGAATATATTCATATATAATACTTTTTAAAGCATGTAGCCATTACTATAAAGAAGGGGTGTAGGCTGTTTTTGCATGAGCTCGCTACAATATGGTATGCCAAGAGAGAACGGCCTTCAAGAAAGATGTGACAAATAGAAAATTAATGGAAGTTAAAAAGAAAAAAAATTGTAACTATTTTTTTTAAAATCTTGCTTAAAAAATATCAAATGACAGGCAAAAAAAAAAAAATCTTCCCGGCTTTTACTATTTAAGAGGGAGAGAGAGAATTTTTGTTTTTTAAGAAGCTTGAGACTAAAGATTCAAACATTAGATCAACAGAACCTGGAATCAGATTTGCTACTCGGGTCCAATAGATGCTTTTGTGTAGCTATACTGCTCTATTTATTTTCCTAGTCACCTCCAAATATCAAGAGACACAGACTTCTCCTGAATAAAGGAAAAGTATTCATGTACTTTATCCAACCAATGTAATATTTCTAGAAATTACAGGACATAATCAAAAGATAAGGATTTCCATAGAGAAATAGAAAAAGGAAGGTCCTCCAAATTAGGGGTTCTCTGTAGACAAAGTTGTATTGATTTTACTAAAGAGTAAATTAAAAAATGTCTTAGTTATACTGGCATGCAAATGACCATGGAGGCACTCTACATTTATAGAAGCCAGATTATATAGATGTATGTCAATTAAGAATAGATTTAAGCTAAAAAAAACAAACAAGCAGAACATCTTTAAAAATGTTTAGATACAGTTTCAATTGGTTTTACAAATAATTTAAAATTTAAAAATAATTCACTGTATTTTTCTTACATACAAGATGTCCCTGAGTAAGAAATGCATCTTGTTTTTGAAAGGCAGAATGAAGAAAAGAGTTCTTTCCTTTCAAATACTGGTAAGTGCAGTATTTTCCCAGGGTAACATTAGCACTTGTGTTTGGGAGGGAGCAAAACATTTCGGCTGCTCCATTAACCCCCGGGCTGCAAGACACTGCAGATGCTACTGGCTGATTCAAACTGCCTCCCTCCTGTTCTCTTCTCGAGCTGAACTGGATGGGCAGGCAGCAGTGTCTGCCAAGTCCACTAAGGGCCTGATTCAAGCCAGCAGCACTTGCAGAGTTCGCCAAGGACCCACCCATGTGGTTCTGCAGGAGCCTTTGCCTCAGTACCAAGGACTCGGCTTCACTTCACAGGGTAGGCAGGTAGGAAGCCCCTATGCAGCACTTGCAGGGTTACTTTCCCTTTCCTCAGCAGAAAACTGTGTGGCAGAAGCTGCTGTTTCCTCACTCAAAACAAGCAGTCCAATTTCCAGCAGCTGATTTTTGGAGGAAAGCTGAGTGTTGTATGCAAGAAGATATGGTAAGTTAAACTGCTGCTACATCTGCATGTAGGCATGACTTAAGACTCCCAGACTTCCCTTGGCAAAAAGATTCTAAAATGTATTCAAGATCTACTTTTTGCTTTGTATGTTTTTTCATATAGATTTTATCTGCAAATGGCTTCTTGAATCAAATATAGTTACAGGGTCAGATATTAGATAACAATAGGAGAGAAAAGGAAGGCAGGCAAAGTTAAGAGATTAAAAGCTATATTTTAAGTGATATGAAAAAAAGGGCTGTCAAAGTTGAAGAGCTACAAAATGCCTGCTCTAAATGGCAGGAATATCAAAAGAAAAGGCTCCGACAGCCTGTGGACTGTGAGTTTTTTTCCTTATTCTGTAGTGTGGAGCATGGTCCTCTTCCTAGGATCTTCTGAGCATATATTAACCAACTACTTCCCTGTCATTGCATCAGCAGGGCACCAGCACTGTCCTAGTCTTCCCTGTTTTTTTACATATGTCATGGTATAGGGATTTCTTAGTGTTTCCGGTATTGTTCCTTGCAGTTGAGTGAGAGACTTTGAAGTGGTAATTTTGGGGATCCTTTGGGTTTACAACTGCCTGTAAACATACTTCAATGGCTCTTTCCAGTCCTACGTTGCCATGTCTATCTTGGAATGCTTTTAAGCATGAATGTTGGAGAATAAAAAGGAGTGCTAAATGAGCAGTAAGAGGATTAGATAAGACAACTACCTAAACATACCAATTTATTCAAAAAAATAAGTGTGTGAAGATATTTCTAATGTCATAAGCTTTGCATAAAATGGACAGAATCTAAATGTGTGTCAAGGCTGGTAAATATAGGATTTATTATTTAGCTTCGAAATATAAGAAGTCTGGAAATTTTTAAGTTTGCTCACACAAAACTCTGTTTTAAAGAAAATGAACATTTATTTTAAGGATTAATCAACCATGAGCTGCTTAAATTACAAATTTGTTTGTATGACAACCGTATTTGTTCCGTTTTTAGATCTAGTTTATACAGATTTTTTTCTGCATACAAAAAGAAAATTATTGGTTTCTTGGAAACAAGTGGCAACTACTGAGAAAATGTAACAAACTCTTCAAATTAATGGATGTGAGGGAATAACCATCCAATGCTCTGAACCAGTCCATCTATGCAAGCAGTCATGGTTCTCATAAATTGCCAGAATGCATAATTTTTAGTGGAATCAATTAAGCACAGAGGAATAGTATTGGCTCAGTGACAAAATAATGATTAATAGCACTTAATTCTAACTGTGTCTAGCACTTTGCATCTTCAAAGCTTGGTGCATACTTTAAATTGTCAGTTCTGTATTGATCTTAGATTGAGACTGTCCTTTAGCTGGAAATCAAAACAAATATTAGCTTCTAGGTAATCCCCAGAATAAAAGGTTGTAACTGTTGAACTGTATAGCTCTGTTTTGAATTTCACTTTCTAGCAGCATCTGATAGCTTACTAATTACATCTGACAAGCTATGCAGGAACATTGTTATCATTAGATCTTAATTTATCATCTGTAACAACTTTAATAGTTTACATCACTAATGGTGCAGTATAGCTAATATGATAGCTATACTATTATCTGGTCCTTTATTTTTTATAGAAATGACAGCCACAGATCCTGACAATTGGGCTGGATTGCAGCCTGCCCCACAGCTATAATAGGGAGCAATGTAATGATGCCAAAAGAAATAACATTTAAATTAATTTTAATAAAACTGTAGTTACTAGGGGCCAGGAAGAAACCATCTTTTCTACAATTAAATAGGAAAAGGTTTGATGTCCTTTCTTCTTTTTGTGGGACCTGAAAATACACCAAACCCCCTCCCCACCACCCAAAAAACACCACAGCTTTGACACACAGGAAACAGAGTTTAAACATGCAAATTCGTTACATGAACAAAACTCACTTGGATAACTTTATCCCTGGTAAGAACAGGTGTTAATGGTCAAAAAGCATGAGCAGAAATTACTCGGGCAAAGGTGGAGGTCATTTTTGAAAGTTTCACCCCCTCAATTGTTTGGATAGTCTGCTGCTTTAAAAAACCTAAACATACATGCATCTTGTTTCTTCTACAGTTAAAGGCACTCCCTATTGTTATTATATTAAATTTCAAAATACAGAAATTTTGTTTCATGGATAGTATAACCTGCAGGCAGACTGCTACAATATATATTTTGCCCAAGTCAGCATTTGGTAGGTATCAGAACTTAGATATTACTGTGATTACCCTTTGTTAATAGTTATAAAAATAGACCTTAAAGATTAAAAAATAGATACCATATTTACTCAAATACAATATGAGGTTTCCTCCCCTAATCAACATTGGGAAAAAAGCCTCTTGTCTTACATCTGCAAAGAAGAAAACTGCATTAAATACACTGCCTATCTTTCAGCTGCTGCTAAAAGCAGCATGCACTCAGTAATAGAAACTAACTATAAAGATGATTAAATACAGCCAACACTGAGCTGGACTAAAAATTACATGGCCCACCTTTTTTTTTTTTTTTTAAAAGGAAAATTGTGTGTTCCAAGCCAAATCACCCAAATCAATTTCAAATCCATGAGTCATTCAAGAACTATATGTGGCCCAGCAAGCATCCTCCACCCCTGCCTAGGGCTCTAGATACTTCCAAATCTTTTGGGGGGCATCCTATGTGGAGGCCCATGCCTGGAGGCTTGGAGTTCAGATGCCCCCCGAGTTTTGCTTGCCCTCAACCATATGATCGCAGAAGCAAGTTAGGAAACAGTCTCCCATTTCCATAATGCCAATGTATAGCCGAGATCTTCCCATTCAAACTGAAAGTGAGAGGCTATCTATGCATTACTACCCCTTGCCAAGAAAGTGGTTTTCCCCTGCAACTAGGAAAACCACCTGAGTAGTCATGGTATTTCCCCTGCCAGGTAACCTTATGGGAACCTACCATAAGGATAAGTACATGGCCCACACTGGGCAAACATGCTGATGGGAACCTACCACAAACATAAGTTAGTACAACCTATCTATATAAGATACATGGTAGTGCCCATAGAGTGCAGCCCACCCCCCCCACCCCCCAGCATCTATTCTGATAAGTCATGGTGAGCCACTACATTGCATATATTTTTAGTCCCTCTTCATTTCCACAACTGAGATGAATCTTTCTTTCCTATTTCCAGTGATTCCTGTTTCCTTACCAGCCTTGTCTGGAAAATTGGACCCGAAATGGTTCACCCCAAATCCCTGTGTCAGCCCCTCTCTCAGGCTATTGTATATGATTAGTTTGGTCCCACCTACAATGAAGTAAAGCCTGACCAGGTTGCCCTATGACAGGTTGTCCCCATCTTTGGAGTATCCATGGACTCATGATAAGAACACCTAATTAGCACATGAATCCTTTGTGGGGGGGGGGGGGTATCTGGAGTACACACACACACACACACACATGCTGAGCACTGCTCAGTTGTGGGGTCAACATGACTTGAAATGCTGAGACTCTGCTGGGGTCCAGCCCAATGAATTACATGATAAATCACAAGCCTTTTGGCATGTCAGGCATAAGAGGCATGTCTACACGAGATGCTTTACTGTAAAGTAGTGTAGCTTACTGCACAATAAGTATGTGCATCTACATGTGCACATGCTTACTGTGTAGTAAACCTTGCTAATAGCAAGTAAATTTGCTACCTGCAAATGCAAGTCCCCCTGCCCTGGGATCAGGGAGATCCAAACCCCCAACTCTGAGATCGCAATAGGGGAGTGGGGGCTGAGAGATCCTTATCTGCCAGTGCCAGCTCCATGTCAGAGGGGCTGGCACTGAGAGATCCCTATCTCTGTGGTTTCCCACCCCACTGGGTACGCACTCCCACCAGCCCCAGCCACACTCTCCATGTTCCTGCCCAGCTGCAGCTTCCCTACTGGGTGCTTAAAGCAAGTGCTGCAGCAGGGACACAAGGAAGAGACACTGGAGGCCAGGGAACTCAAGCAGGTCCCCTGGTGACTGCAGCAGTCCCACACAGGAGGCTGGGAGTGAAGCACAAGGGCTGGGTGGAGTACAATTAATTGGTGGGTGCCTGTGGGCTGGATGGGATTGCCTGGTGGGCCAGATTTGGCCCACAGGATGCATTTTGCCCACCCCTAATATAGACTGAATCTTGGCCTTTTTTCTATAAAAACTGAACCTAAATCTTCTAATATGTATATATCAGTTTAAATACTGTATTCAACAGGATTTAGTTAGGATCTTATAGGACTGCAACCCAGAACACAATGGTTACCTCCCTTGCCTCCCCACTGTAGATAGAGGAGTTGGCCCTCCCTAGAGAACTCCTATTTTCTTTGACCCAAAGGTATCTATTTTTGCTTTAACTAAGACAGTGGTGCTCAACCTTCTAGCCCCACAGCCCAGATGGTCAGCACTGGGCCGATCTGCAGACTAGATCTGGCCACAGAGTTACTCTGCTTCCCCTGGCTCCGACTCCATGTACTGGTGCCACCTGGTGTGTAGGGATGTGTCATCTGTCCTGTAGATTTTCCTGTAAGTCTGGAAACTTAATAACAGGGGACCAGCAGTAGCATTAATTGTCATATCCTCTAGAGCAGGAGCAATTAATGCTGCCACTGATCTGTGCCACTATTTTTGGACCCCTAAATGCATCAATTCTGGATGAACCAAGTCTACGGGTACTATAGGGAGCCCCAGGGGGAGGACCACTGCTATAAACCATTAAAACCTACCTAAACCATTAAAAACCTACACTCCAGGAGTTGCAGCAGTTACTGTTGTGCCTTTCATCTGACTGCCAAATTTCCAGACTCAGAGAGAGCCCCATAGGCCAGATGATGTGGCCCCATGTTCACCATCTGGCCTGTGGGACAACCCACACACTGGATCTGGCCTGAGGTATTGTTCTGCAAGCCAAATCTAATCCATGAGGCCAGATGAGTTGGGTACCACTTGGCTAGGGAGCTAGATCTCTCATCAGGGTCAGTATCTATTCTACAAGAGTGAGAAGGACAACTAGGGGGATAAGAAGGCTGCATAGGGAGGCAGTAACTCTTATTACTTACTCAGTAACAGTACTTAAGAGTTTTAAGAGACAGTTAAGAGCACTTTGGAGATGAGACCTGAAGTACAGCTATTTGTAAGTAGAAGGATAGAAAAATGTCCTACAATGAGCGCCTATCTAGATATAAAAACTTTTTAGCTTGCCTATAACTAAACTATTTTTCTGTAAGTGTAAAGAGCTGGCACATGACCTTTTTTATTAAAAAAGTTAATGCTGGGTTGCTGGTCTCATGGGAGTCACTTTTTAAGTGTGAAATATTTAACTGACTTTAACAATACGACATGCATAAAGACATCTGAAATCTAATTAATCTCTTGACATTTGACTAAAAGTCAAAGCAGCGGACCACAAGATGAATAGAATATCTCACCCATGAAGGCTGACTACTATCTTTCTTTCATGAGGTGCAAATGAGTTACTAAAATCCTTCTACAAACTTTCATTGCAGGGCTTTATGTTTTTAATAACTGTCCACACTTCAAGTGCTTACAGTGTTTTCTTAATACAGCGTCAGATATAATTGCTTTAAACTGTCATATTGTGTTTTGCATTAACTGTCTTTCCTTTTCACTTTTCATGTTGTAGAAACTACTTGCATTCTCATTAACCATTAACGGATTTTACATTATTTTGAAAGCAAGATGCTGACTATATTATTCTCAATGATGATATCTCAAAGCTTCATTTCCATGTTAGTTTGTAGTATTCAACAGATCTGGCAATTCCAAAAATAGAAGGAAAAAGTTTGGCATATGTTCCACCGGTAACTGGAAACACTTTCTTCAAATTCAGTTTACACATAGTGTTTTCGTATCGGTCCAAATTTTGCCTATATTGCCAACGTTGATGCCTTGAGCACAGGACTGGCCACTTGGCAGAGAAATCTGTAGTATCCTTTATAATATTTTGATAACGGCTTGATTTTGTAACGAGTACTGGTCTGCCAAAAGAAGTTAGACCTAGAAAGTAATAGTTCTGGACATAGCCAAAATGAGCTACAAACTACCTCTATAATTACCTTTGAATTAACTACTGCAATTAGTAGAGTTATTTACAACATGTCCATGTCCTGTCAGAAAAAAAATTCTCTATATAAATGAGTGCTCTGATAAATATAAGCTACCAAAAATTGTCTTTTGCCAGCACATCAGTCTACTCTGCAATAGATCAGCTTGTTCATCATGTAGAAATGAAAACACTGAGCTCCAAGACGAAGCCTTACAAACACATTTACCCCTCTAGTAAAATGTGTCCAATTTCTTTCAATAAAACAAATGCCAGCTGATGTGACAGGTATAATAAATTATTTCCATGCCTTTGAATATGTACCAAAAGAAAAGAACAAGTTTCAAAAGAGGTAAAAGTAACATTCTAGACAACGAAATGCTCTGACAAGCTCTAATTCGTGTAAAAATTTGAAAATATATGAGAAAAGAAACAAAGGTGGTAGAAATAAACAGTTTCTATAATGGTTGTAAAAGGCAGGCATTACAGTAAAAGACTTTTCCTTTGTTTTATGAAACATGATACTGTTTAACAAATATCCCTACCAGAGATTATGCTAAATCTTGCCTAAAATACTTTTTAAAACACAGGGTTCCAAGCAGCCTTAGAAGGTCATCAGCATGTGAGCATATACTATAAGCCTGCTGTGGTTAACACTGAAAAAGAAATCAGGAGTTGCAAACAATAATTATAATTAAGATGCTACAGTTTTGTCCTAAATGCTAAGAATAGGGGATTCCTTATGTTGATTGTGTAATAACTGTTGGCAAATGTTAGTCTTTGTACAACTATGAAACGACGAGAAAAATTTACATTTGTGCAAAATTAAAATGCAGGTTTCAAGTACTGATTCTCAATAATTGAAGTTCAGAAATGTAGGCATGCATTAATACTTTAAGAGCTTTTTTAGAGATTAGAACATCTTCCTCTTTGTGTAAGGTAAAGTGATATTTTTTCACCTTGTTCTGCCTTGCACATTTCATATACTTTGGAAGAGGAGAGGTCTCTAAATTAAAGTTTGAAGGACAAATATCTGATGTTTAATATGCTGGATGAAAGACCTTTAGCTATCTATCTAGCTATCATTTTTAAGTTTTAAGTAACTAAAAAACTTTGGCCAGGTTTAGAACCCCATTACACTTCCCAAATACTAGGTCATTCTGTTAATATTAGCATCCTCTCTTATTTTCAACCTACACAGTCAAATGCTGTCTCCATCCCAGAAAAGCCCATACCCTAGTGGTACAGCATTCATGCAAGGTGAGACATTTGGAGCTTGAATCTTGAATCTTGTTAGGGTGAGGAGTGAGTCTTCTTCCACTTCACAGACTTATGCAATAAGGATATTATATGATAAGGTGGGAACAAGCATAACGCCACCAAAAGAGGGATCCCCTAATTTAGTTCTTGGAAAGAGTAGTTATAAGCATCTACTCTGAGAATAGGACTTTGGACTATGGATTCTGAATGGATGGAGGCACCTACCTGCCTCCTCAATTTAGGAGACTGTATCTAAACTCTGGAGAGGGACAAGCACATAGGCCTAATACCCCCCAAAATGTTAAATGGCTTGGATATATTTTTTCTAATCACTCAGAAGCTTATATATTTAGCTGATTTGCTATATAGATGAGTAATAATGCAAGTAATGTTTACCAAGAAAATTAACTTTTCTTGAGCCATTATACATTGCTGAATCAACATATAACATTTGGATTTTTTAAATAATATTTTTGCAGATGGGGCACTTTATATTTTGTACACAAGTGCATAATTAGACTGCCATGCTATTTGTATAAAAAACTGCAATAGAAGACTACAAAAAGGTCAGTCTGCATGTACTAGCCAAAAGCTAGATTTAAAATGTTAATAATTATAGAATAATGTGAAACTAAAATGGCACTCTTTGTGTTATGGACACTATTTGCAAGAAACATTTAATGCTCATGCAAATGCCTGAAACATTTCGAGTACAATAACATTTCAAACAAGTCCTCTACTGTTAAAGCAAATGATGTTAGCTTTATAATTTTAATATTTAATTATCTCCAGGTTTCAAATGCAGAAGGGACTATTTATGCTATCTGACTACCTGTATAATACAGGCCCATATTCCCATAACTAGTTTGAAGTTACTATATGATCATTATGATTATTAATATAGTCACTGGCACTTTAGACCGTACATAAAAACAACTTATCCCAAAGAGGTTAGTCAAACCCAGAGAAATCTTAGGAATGTAGAGCTGGAATGAATAAAAAATATCCAGACCAGCCTGATGTTGGTGGATACCCAAACACTTCATCACCCTCCTCTTCAGATTAACTTTTTACCTATTTCAAGATATACTGAATAGGTCCGCAGAAGTGATTCTCAACTGGAGATTGTGAGATCCCCTTAAGGATGTAATGCCATCCAGCCCCTGTGTGATGAGGTAAATGCTTTCAGCTCCAGTGCCCTGCACCTGCCCCAGCTACCCCAGTGGTGCTTATGGATGCTTCTCTGAGGACTGCTTCCATTGCAAGCCTCCTCTGCTCCCAGGCAACCCCTGTGCCAGCTGCCCCCACACTCCCAGGCAGTTCAGTCTGCTATGGGTGGGTGGGCAGATGCACAGATGGAGCCAAGCTTTGTAGTCTATCTCATCTGCCCCGCTCCTCCCATAGACAGCGGAAGAGCCTGTGAGGGTACTTGCTGGCTTATGAGACTCCACAGGATCAGCCTCAGTGATGGGAACTACACTTTCCCCCTCAGGTGTAGATTCAGAACAGATATAGAAGGGTCCCCAGAGGTGACAAAGATTGAGAACACTGGTCTACATGGTACAACGTAAAGTTGTGCATAGATACTCTGAACTCTCTCATGTACTGGAGTCTATATTGGATAAAGTGCACCTTGATAATATACAAACTAGCTCTGCTCACACTGGCACCAGAACCAGAAGCTGTATAATCACAAACCCAATTATTATCAGACATCGCCAACCTCTAGTCATACAGTATATATTGTAAACTGTTACCATTTTTATTGCTTCCCTCTGTCAAAACAAATCATGTCAAACCAACCTTGGTTGTTAGGCTGACAGCTCTGTAATTTCCTGGATCCTTCTTTTCCCCCTTTTTAAGGTAAATGCTAGATCTGTCCTTCTCCAGCCCCCTGGGACCTTAACCATTCCTCCAGAAGTTCCTAAAAATAGTTACTAATGGCAAATGGGCTGCTTCAGTTTCTTAGATAATCTAGAATGAATTTTATTAGGCCTTGCCAAGTCATATTATCTGAATATTCTTTTTCCCTTTCTTTTTCTGTTCTAGTCTATATTTTTACTCTTTTGTTATTGATTTTAATCTTGTTAAGTGTCTGGTCACAACTAACCTTTTTTGTGAAGACTTAAGTTTTAAGAGGCATTGAACATTTTAGCCTTTTCTGTGTCATTTATCATTTTCTCTCCTTCCCCACTAAGTATTGTAACAGGACTGGGCCCCAAAGGGGGCTGTGTTGCTCTCTGATAGCTGTATGGGTCCTAGCTCAGTCTCTAAGATACGTTTCCTTTACTTCTTTCCTGCCATGCCTTGTTCTTATTAACAGATTAAAATGGGAAGCTGCCCACGGGTCTTAGAGTGAGCCCTGGTCTATTCCCACCAGTGGTTTCCCTCTCTCTCTGACTCCACTGATTGCACCAATCTCTCCCATTAGGTGGAGCTCCCCTGGCCCACATGTGTCTCAAGGTACCTGTTACCTTATGGTCTAATCACAGCCTCCAAACCTCCCCTACAGTCATGCCCATTCCTCACAGGTGTTATGCATCATCACTCACATGGGAAACTTGTCCCCAAAGCCACCAGGCCACCTTAGGCCTTTACTCCCTTGTTGGGGATTTGGCCTTTTCAGCTTCCACCCCTCTACTCTAGATGGGCCCTTATCCAAGGCCCGCTGTCTCAGACCTGGCTTCTGGACTCTAGCCCACTGTCTTGCCGAATTAAGCTTTGTCCATCCCCTATCCTGGGCAATACGTTTACTGAGCCTGCTTAGGTTCCTGGGCCTCCTGGCAATTGTCTCTGTCCCTTTTTATTAACAGGACCCTGGCCTCCACCCTTCCTGGGCATTGAGACCCCTGGCCCTTGTCTGGCTCCTGCCCCAGCTAGGCTTTAGCCTCTTTTGCTATCTCTAGGCTTTCACCTGCTCCTTGAACCTAAGCCTACGGTATGCCCTGAATCAAGGCCTTTAGCTGGGCCCTAAACACTGGTATGGCCCCTGGTATCCTGCTGTGGGTTAAACCACCCTTCGCTCCTCAGGCACCCCACTGAAACCTCATCACACTCCTCTTTCATCCGCACCCAAATCACCAGTTGAAACTGTAACCAAGAAGTAAGCCTTCTGGCCATAACAAAAACTAAACCACTTCTGGGTCCAAACAAGAACAATGGCTACCCACCTGCATAACAAGGCTCCCCTTACCCCAGGTAACATTCCTCTATAGGACAGCAGCACTCTGTTGCCTGCCTCAAGACAGCTCCAGTGCCAGATAAATAAACTACTGTATTTCCCCAGCTCTGGAACTCTTGTTTCTGCAGCCTCCGAGGCCAGACTGCCTCCTGGCTAAGGGCCTGTGTTTATGTACCTCCCTGGCCCGGCCCCCTTTCAGTCAGGTGACTCCCTGAGCTGCAGCAGCTATTTCCTGATTTTGTTTGCTGGTTCAACCCCTGGGTGACTTACTGCTGCTGGCCTCTGCTATAATAATAGCTTGTCTCCCATGCAGGGCTCAAGCCCAGTGAGCTACTA
>NW_005842487.1:665222-665620 GCF_000455745.1 Alligator sinensis | reverse complement strand
GTAACTACTCGTAGCAGGTAAATCCCCAGGTACCTGTTCCCTGGCAGCTCACAACGGGCAGCTTTCTCTGCCTGAGGCTCTCCCTCAGTAACGTGAGCCTTCAGCTTTCTGTTACAAGTATACTTTTCTTCTCTCATATATGTAATGAATTTATTGAACTTTTTTCTTAATGCCTTTTATGCCCTTTGTTAGTTGCATTTAATTTCATCTCTCCAGCCAGTGCTACTTAGCAATATGTCCTTATTACTACTTTCTGCACAATTCATTTTGATATTCAGGTAATTCAATAGCTTCTTTAGCAATCATAGTGGTCTCTTAATAAGCCTATTTTTCCCTCCATGTTAGGCTAGTTTGCTATTCTGCCTTTACTATCATCTCTTCTAGAAACTCTGATCTCC
>NW_005842487.1:651371-665191 GCF_000455745.1 Alligator sinensis | reverse complement strand
TCTTTCCCATCAGCCTTCCTTTCCACAGACTCTTCCTTACCACAACACTGAAGGTAATGAAGTCTGCTTTTTTGGGGGCTCATGGTCATTATTCTGCTGCCCACCCTTTTCTTGTATTTCTAACATTTCTTCTACTGTTTCATAACCAGTTTCAACCAAAACTATCTTCTACCTTCAGTTTTTCAACCAGTTCATCCTTATAAAATTCAGAATTATATCCGCCACCTATACCATCTTTCTCCCCCTTCTGGAACAAAAAGTTGTTTCCAGTACATTCCAAGAACTTGTTGGAGAATATGTGTTCTGCCACATTTATTATCCGAGAGACATTCATATATGTAGAGTTCCTCATTATTACTGGCTCTTGCTCTTTGGATGCTTTTGCTCTTTATTCAAATCTTCAACCATCTTCTTCTAATTTGGTGGTCCAGAGAAAACTTCTACCATGGTATTTCCTCTGTCCTTTTCCCCGTTTATCTTCACCTAAAGACTTTCAATGTCTGCTTCTTCCAACTTGCTTGACTTTTAGTGTAAAGGAAATTAATTCTGGATGCGTAAGGCAAACCTGCTTCCTCTTTTCCCCTGCCTATCCTTTCTAAATATGTTAAGCACTTTAATAACAATATTTCAGGCCTGTGATTTATAGGAAAAATGACAATGTTGTACATTTTCTGTTGTTACTCCAGCACTGTTTACTTAATTACAAACACAGAAGAAATAAGTAACAAAAAACAGACTGTGCTACAAAGACTTGTAAATTCCTAGATAAATTTAAAAATAAAAATTCACTTTAATTTCAGATGTGTCTTTCTTCATCTTATAAACCTAAGCAAAGACCTTTATTTTAACAGATTTTCTTACTAAGGCTGCCTGTTGTTTATTTGCAGATCGGTTTTCAGTTTCAGTATAACCCCTTCTGAGTGCAGCAGTCCCTGTGTAGTTCATAATACAGAAATGGGGAACCAAGAAAGAAATAGATTGGAGTGTTCCACAACTAGCACTTTCATGGATGTGAACAGGAAGGGAGAACACAAGCAGCCTCTCCTCTTCTCGCATATCCCATGTGTACAAAGGCCAGCTGCAATCAGAGTTCATGCGTGCCAGACTCTGCACCACCCATATGAAAGTCTGTGCCTCAGAGGCATAATTTAAGCTTCATTGCTTGATGAATTACATTTCCTTTAGGAAGCAGCATTCTAAAAGTTATAATTTCTAATCAAAAGGAGTTAAATAAATATGAGGGTGGAGGAGGATGTGTAGAATGCCAGTTGGCTTTAGTGTGGCTAGTGACTACAAACCAGTAAAGAAGTAAGTACAATGAGTAGAAAATCTCATGCATGTGCAATCCAGCTTCACCAAGTATGTCAAAAAATGATGCAGGAAGGAGGATGCAATACATAGAAAATACATACCTTGTTCATAAAGTAACATCAGGTTTGTATTTTTGTTGGCAACCAGGTTATTCAATAAGGCAATTATACTGTGCATAGTATTTCCCAGCACACTGTCCTGATGCTCCTGTAATACAAATAAAACTACGTAAAAAATTTCTATTTTTTTTCTACAAATTGAAAAATGTATTCCCTCCAGTAATATATTCAGCAGCAAATAAAAAAATGTTAACAAAAACTTTTAAATTCAAGAATGATTGCAAGACTTTGATATACATCCTCTTTGCAATGTTTTAAATCAGGTGTCCATAGATACAACCCACAGGTCAGATCTGGCCCATGGAGCCCTGTCATCAGGCCCCTGGTGCTGCACCTGGGTGCTACACATCACAAGTCAGGCTGGCTCCACAGGGAGGGCACGTGGTGCCACAGACAGCACCCACCCCAGCCAATCCAGGACACACACTGTACATGGTCCTTTCTCCAGCTGGTCCAGGACCCATGCTGCAGGTGGCACTTGCAGGTATCACATAGATCATGGGTAGTGGATTGGCTGAAGCAGGGGGTTGAGAAGCATGGTTCTGGACCAGCCCAGTGGAGTGCCACATGCAATGCAGATGCAGCACAATCTGATGAGGGGAAGTACCGCATGTTACACATGGCATCTACTCCTGGCCAGTCTGGGACCTGTGCTGCATATGGCACCTGCCTCAGCTGGACTGCGCCGCATGCACTGCCCATTCCAGCTATTACAGGAACCAAGCAGCATGCAGTGCCCTCCCCAGCCAACCTAGGACACCGCGCCACATGCTGCTGGTGTCTCAGACCTGATGAAATAGACATCACATGCACTGGATCTGGCACAGGGCGAAGAGGGTCACAGGAAAAGGGGGAAAAAAAGTGTCTATGGGCCGAATTCAGCCCATTGTCTGTGGGGCAACATGAGTTTGATACCTCTGGGTTAAATGGATTTCAACTGAGAAGGGGAACTAAACTGAAAACTCACATCTGAACCTCACAGGCACATTTTGTCACTGCGTTCAATGGATAATGTTGAACTTCCAGGATACTTGGATCTGGAGTATAATTTGCTTCCCAAGGACCTCATAGTCATAACTGATTTATTTTTCTTCTGTATTATATCTCTTCCTCTCATTATTTTCATTATATTCAGCTTTAGTTTAAGATCCCACTTTTCTTTTTTGTGAAAAAATGCACAGCAACAAGATTTTCCTTAAATACAATATTAAAGACAATTTCCAAAGCAAGAAGGATAGGCATTTTCACATATCTAATTTAATGTTTCTTAGTGTGACTCCCTCCTCGTTGATAGATACGTCAAAGCTGTAACAGAATTTTTTGAGTCTACACTGATAAGTTGGAAATGTTCTTGGTCCCCAAGAAAAAAATATATTTTGCTGCACTACAGACTATTCTTAAGGACAATTTGTACTGAAGAAAGAGATGAACTTTTGTGGGATCAAGAACTTCACATAATCACAACAGTAATAAAAATAATAATAATATATTATACCACAAAAAGCTAATATAGAAAGAGTATGGGCTTGTGACAGGGGCTGCTTAAATATTTAAACCTCAATAGGAAATTCAGGAAATGATAGGCTGAATTTGTATTCAGACCCAAACATGAATCAAATAGGTATACAAAGTCAACATGCAGCATTTCCTACCAAAAATTAATCTTTAAAATTAAATCTATATCACCATACTAGTCAACTGCCCATTGGGAACAATAGGGAGGGGAGTGGGTAGGGATGGAGCGTCGCCGCCTCCTAGGAGCAGGGTGGGGAGGAAGCTTGCCCCGATGTCATCTCTGCCCCACTCAACCAGCAGACCACACTGCCACCGCCTCCAGGGAGCAGGCCGGTAGGAGAGAGAGCGGGCGGGGGAAGCGAGGCCAGAGGTGCTGGCTTCACTCCTCCACTTTGTTGCCACCACCTCCAGGGAGCAGGGCTGAGGAGGAAGGGGGCAGGCAAGGCCAGCAGTGCTGGCTTCATCGCCCCCCCACACTCCATCTACTCCGTTGTTGCCACCTCCAGGGAGCAGGGCTGAGGAGGAAGGGGGCAGGCAAGGCCAGCAGTGCTGGCTTCACCGCCCCCACCCCCCTCCATCTGCTCCATTGTTACCACCTCCAGGGAGCAGGGCCAGGGAGGGAAAGGTGAGCCAGTGGTATGCTGTCATGGTGGCACTTCGCAGTCGCCTCCTGTCCGGAAAGCTCTTGGAGCTTGGTTGTTTCAGTAACTAAATCAGAGTGCTCCAAGAGCATTACGGAGAGACAGAAAAATGGACTAAGCCCTTTTTATATTAGTATTAAACATATCATGGAACATTCTAATATATTTCAGTCACCTCCATGCTCTTCCCATCTGCTGCTCTTCTTCAGAGGAGGGCAACTACTCTCCAGGCTTCTAAATTACTCTATGCAGCTTTGTTCTTCAATAATGTGTTGAAATTCAAACACAAGGTAGGGTTACGGCATTAATACAAATGCAGATTACAGCATTGCTGGTACAGTTGCGCAGCTCATTTTATCAAAACCAGATGAGGTAGCATCTATTATGCCCACATTCTACCTGATGCCTGGACCTGGATGTGAGTCTGAGGCCATGTACAGACATTCAGTTTCTACTGGGAAGTTTCTAATAGCCCATTAGAAAACACAAGTGTACAAATGTTCAAGATTTTTCTTCCATAGCAAAAAATGGCCACTTGGGGAGAAAAATAACCCAGAAACAAACAGGGTTAGATCACTCCCAGGAGAGTTTCTCCTAGGAAAGCGAATGTCTGTACATGTTCCCTTCTGAGAGAAGCCACAGCACAGTCCTCCAGCATCCCAGGGTGCTTTTCTCCCTCCCCCCAACATCTGAATCACTTGCTAGACTCTACTGCTCTAGCCAAGCAGTGAGCAAACCATGCCTCTTTCACAGTCCCCACATAGTGCTGCAGAAAGACACAGACTGATCCTGAGCAGTTTGAGTCAGCCAATCATAGCTTTCCTTTCCCTTGATGCCATCTGTCACCAGGAAGAATGAGGGAGCCTGCAGAGCATGCTGAGATGTGAACACAGCCCCTCCCCCTTTCCCCTCCCCCAGCTGTGTAGCATCAACACTGCAAGTTTTCTGCTCCTCAGGGTCTCAGTGATCAAATGTCTACCCAGGGGTCACCAGGTAAATTTTTCTATCAGGAAAACAAACCCAGAAGAATGTTCTTGGATCATCTGAACGTGCGTATGCAGCCCAAGTCTCTATCTGTACAAAACGGAAGATTTATTCTTAAAGCCATGGTAAATACTTTAAGGATACAGCAAGGATGCTCACAGACACCATCAAATAGGGTTCACAAGCAAACTTTTTCTACAAAGTTCACAGTTCAGTGGAGTTCTGAGACCGGTCTTCCTTTGGAATTCCAACTGCTGTTGGCATCCAAGAGCATCTTATACACACACCTATTTCTCTGGCAGTTACTTTTGTTCTTCTCTCTCAGGTCTGTTTTTACACACACTAATGGCAACCCACCCCACTACAGGATCTCCTCGATGACCACTTAAATGTTACAGCTGGCGCAGAATGCAATTTCTTGATTATTAGATAGCAGCTGTCACAAGTCCCCCCCCCCCCCCCTGGAATTTCTACCTATTCATCTTTTAAGTGCAGCTCAAGACAGGGTCTCTAATCTGTAAAGCACACCATGAATGGAGCCCTTGCTATTTGAGAGAACCTCTCTCTTACCTACACTTCATACCATGTTTATAGCATTTAGAATAAATGGGGATTATCTGAGTCTCTGGATATGATTAGTGATTGGGAATTTTAGTGGGTAACTCATAATTCTGGACCTCTTTCCTTAAATTGTCTAGTTAATTTTGGGCCCATCTGTAATGCCATACATTAAAGAGTATTAATGCACTCGGCTACTACAGTGAAGAGGATGCTAAAAGAACCATATATATTAGTGAATCATACTAACAAAGCATTTGCTTGAAGAGAAAGTTCCAGTAAGACAAATGCACAGTTCCTTTGGGAAAAGATACTTTACCTTTTATTTATTAAATAAGAAAATTAAGTTGAATGCTATTATCACTTTTCATAATTACTCTGAGGCACATCAGATAGGACATTATATATAAACAAGATCAAACACTGTCTTCTGTGAAGCCTGGTATAGGTAAAAGTACCAGTCCTAGACGCCATGTCTTTCTATAGTGCCTTCTGTGTGGGACATTCTACACATGTCTTCTGTGTGGGACCTTACATTCTGCTACAGTGCTGTAATTCCCTTCCCAACATTTAAATAAATATGCATTTAGATCAAAAGTTGTATTTGTCTTACATGCCATATTGACATATAATTTGTGATGTCTATGAAAGGCACAATATAAGTTTATTTACATCAAAGCCTAAAATATAGGCTAATGCATCTAAATGTAATGCTGGATAATATAACTGTCATTTTCTTTAAAGAAAAATAAAGTGCCTGAAACAGAAAAGTGATGCCATATGGCTACGTTACTGCAAAACAACCCTGAAGTCAATTCTTTTAAATAGCTGAATTTTAAGAAAAACAGATTTTCAATATATCAACAAGATAAATGTACATCTGATAGGCTGTCATCATCTAATTAGTCTTCTTAAAGTGTGTTTGGAGCTCAATTGATTAATAAATACTAATATGAGTATATATGTTATTGAATAAAAAATTAATTATATAGACTGCAGAAAACTTTTTCTTATGGAAAAAAACCCTGCAAAGCTAGTAAAATAATCCTGCCTATGATAGATTATGCTTTCTTTTTTTTTTGTGAAAGTCCAATAAATTTGTCATTTTAGAGACCAGTGCACCATGTTTTTGGGATAAACATCTTGTAATAAAATATACAAGTGTAACGGAGAAGCTGGTAGTTGTGCAGCACTGCAGTGTTTGGACACACAAGGTTAGCAGCATTTAGATGAGTCATATTTCTTTTAGTGGAAATCAATCAGCTTTATTACACAACCCTTTAATGGAAGACTCTTGCAGAGATGCATTTGCTTACACTAAAGCAGTACTTTAAGAAACTTATCATACTATAAGATATAGAATTCCAGACTACAGGATATAATTTTAGGTATCATGAGGCAGAAAAATAGTCTCTTAATGAATAAAATCATGTTCTAGATGTCTGTCTTGGAGCAAAACAATGTTCTCAGCTAGATGACAGGCATTGTAATACATGTGTAGAAAATGGCTTGTGGTAAGATACTAGGTTTCAAGAAGACACAGGTATGCCTTTACCTACCTTAGACATCACTGATGTCTGTTGCACTAGCTTTTTAAGGTTTATGTAAAAAAAGGTTTCACTTCTTCATAATCCATCAGTGAGCAAAGCTGATCGAATTTGTGTGCACAACACTACAGACTGTGGACATTTAATGAACAGTGCACTTGACAGCTTTAATAAAACATAGCATTCAGCAGCAGAGATAATTAGAATTGAAGCAGCAAAATTCTAGTGTTTGGCAACACAGATGAAACAACTTCATTAAAATGTACAGCTTCAGCAAATGAAAGGCAGGAAAGCACTGGACCCTGAAGAATCAGCCTTCTCAAAACTAATTGCTTCAGTGCTTAAACAGGACAGCTATGAAATACCAAGGGCATAACAAGGAAATACTAGTAAAAAGAGAGAGAGAGAGAGAGAGAGAGAGAGAGAGAGAGAGAAGGAGAAGAGATAAATCAGCTTTTCAAACAGTACTACAATGTATTTAGGCCATTAAACTTTTTATTCTAATTTTGAAGGGTTGTGTGTTAATGAAAGAAATCACTCAGAGTGTTTTAAAACCAGTCAAGTAAGCAGGCTTGAATTAGCAAGGTGGGAATATGCACCTCAGCAAGATGCTATTGTATACACTGAGTAATAACCATTTTTCTTCCTTTCAGTGTATCAGAGTTTAAAAGAACACATCCAGAATACAACATTTGAACTACCTTTTTGGTAACATTGAAATTGGACTGAAATTGTGATAAAAGTTAACCATTAGGAGACTGAACATAACATGTGCATGCATGCCCTCCTAATTATTCATTTGGCTGAAAGTCTGGAAAATAAAAAATTCTCTAAGGATTAACTTCAGAGATATGCTGTAATTAAATCACAGGATACCATGACATTTCACACAGTAATTCTCTTTCACTCATTCTACTGTAATTATTTTAGGGGCTCTCCTTCTCAAGCCTATACATGATCTATGAACCCGAGTAGGATAATTAAGGTGACAGACCTAGATATTGTGATATTTTGTGCAATAAACCCACTGATATAAAAGTACTACACAAATGAAATATATTCAAACTATTCTTGACATAAAGGTGATTTTTTTAAAGTTCTTTTGGTATGTTATAGCCAAGACGGTATCAATGTTATGACTATATCAAAAATACCTGACAAAAATGCAGCTTAATAGTCTACCGGGCATGTTTTATTCTGTCTTTCAGTGTATATCAGCTAGGAAAAGAAAAATGTGGTTATAGTTACTCCTAAGTGGAAAAGTATGATATCATTAGAATACTGTAATTGACATTCACGATAGGCATGTGTACAGTTTTTCAAATCAGAAGAGAAAGCCAACTGAATAAAAGGGATTCTGCATAGGGATTCTGTACATAAATTGACCAATCATGCTCTTATAGTTTTGTTCTTTTTAATCTATAAATGTAGTGTTTACAAAACTTGAAATCAATTAATATAACTTATGATATTAATGTAACAATACTGTATCTGTAGAGGATCTAGCACAGGACAGACAACATTTTATTTTAAATACTTTGTATTTTCTAAAAAAGTAAACAAAACGCTGATCACTCTTTCAAAAATCACCATTATTCATATGTTCAGTTCTAGTAAACCCAACATTTCAAGGATTACAGTATGACATTGGTCATACAATAAAGGAAGCATCTACCATTCTGGCAATCCAGTTCAGAAGTAATCATGGGAATTCTAATTATTGGATGTATCACAGCATTCATATATTGAACCCACATAGGGGAGTGCAAGTGTCATACACCTTTCACTAAAATTTCTGTTAGAGAATTTAGAACAGTCCTTGAAACTTAGTGATGGGAAGAGTATCAAGCTTCAAACATTTAAAAAAACCAGTAATTCAGTGCGACCGCTTAAGAGCAATATGCATGAAAAATACTTAGGGCCTCAAGAGCCTCTAAAGCCATTCCAACTGGCCACTGAAAACCTCACTCCCTTATTTTTTTCCACACCTGACCATAGCATTTTCCTCTTTCTTCTAGAAGTATTCATTCCAGCCATCAGTGAATGTACTCCCTGAACTCCTGTCCTGGTTGCATGATGCAGATTTCAAACAGAGCCCTGGCAACCATTCCCCTTGTGTTCTCTTTACACCTGAAATCTCTACAGTTGCCTTCTTGCCTCAATAAACAAACTATACTTAGAGAGGCAGGGATGGCATGGGATGGGGGCGGATACTTGTAGAAACTGGCATCTTAGGAATGTTGCCTCTTTTTCGTCAACATCTCTGCAATGTGCCCCTAGAAAAGATGAGCTTTGGTGGTCTTCTAGACAAGTGGTTTGAGCTGGGAGCAAATGAATGTCTCCTTCACAAACCAAATATTTAGAATTAAGGAACTACATGGATCATATGGCCCCATTCTTATTTCCTTCTGCTAAACTACAGTCATTCAGAGAGTAGAACGCTATAGAAAAACCTGGACCTGTAAATAAAGAGAATACTACTAAACCAAATTTACGAAGGAAACTGTATTTCCTTGTTTGAGGTGACTGCTAAATATTCCATCACATGTAAGACTAGACAGCAGTCAAACCCTCAAAAGGTGTTCCACTTAATAAACACTGCAGAACTGCTGTACCAAAGTAAATAT
The DNA here is from genome assembly GCF_000455745.1 of Alligator sinensis. NCBI lineage: Eukaryota > Metazoa > Chordata > Crocodylia > Alligatoridae > Alligator > Alligator sinensis. Next base: position 655,889 of record NW_005842487.1, on the reverse strand, counting down.
CAGCATTAGATGTTATAGCAAAAATAAAGCTGAGCATGTTCAGAATTCTAGGCAGAAACCCTACAGAATTTTAAGATGGAGACACAATGTAGACATGCCCTCAGTCATGTTCTATGGCTGCTAGAGCAGTGGAGGCCAAACTTTTAAGCACCCTGTGGCACAAATTAGTCCCACACCCTTCCCAAGTGCCACTCCTATCTCCATTCCTTGTCTAGTCTGATGCTCTGATTTCTGCTCCTTGCCCAACCTGTTCTGCTCTGTGCTTTCTGTCCTGTGTAGCCCATCCAATTTCCTGCTCTGCTTTCTGCTCCATGCCCTGTGCTTCCCGTCCCATCTGTTACTCTTTCTGCCTCTTGCCCTATCTGTCATTGTGTTGCCTGACCCCTCCTCAGTCTGCTACCCACCACACACAGACTCCCCATGCCACTTATGCCCATGCTACAGATTGGCCACCCCTATGCTAGAGTGAGCTAAGATCCTCAAGTACTGACAGCTAATTCAGAGAGTAGAATCATTGAAAATAATTCAGTTTACCAAGAATAAACTATTTAAACAAATGCTCTTGCTTTTTGCTATAGTCCTAGAGATGCAGAAGCCCTACTGACACCAAGGTTATAGAGTTTAATTTCCAGAGGCTGTGAATGAGGTTTTGGCAAGATCACAAGGAAATTAATGGTCCGATTCAGCTGGAACTCAGATGTCACTAGTGGTATATAATTTTTGTATGAGGCTAGAGATCAAGTTTGTTCTTCTTGAATATGGTTAAAAGCAGAATAAACCTTACTGCTTCAACCCATTCTTCTTACAGAGGTAACTGCAAGACAGTTCAGCAACAAGTTCCCAAGACTCAAAGTTGTTTATTCATCCCCAAGCACAGGGCCAAGTATTCTGGCACTGAAAATTCCTCAGAACTTCTCTTTTGCTAGTGCTATTGCTTCTCTAGTGGTTCTCTTTTGCTACAGGGAAGCCAAAAGGTGCCTCAATATGTCCTCAAAGGAAGAGCCTAGATGTATTTGATGGAGAAATCCTGAGGAAGGCCTTATGGAGATGGCTCTCACTGGGTGCACCTACACGTTCATTAATGCGCCTGAAATACTGCACATTTAGTTTAGTACTTGCTTAATAAAGTACTAACTGAATGTGCAGTAACTAGTTACTGAGCAGTAGTGCCAGTGCATGGTTATTTTGTGATGCATACTGCGCATTAGCCTAGTAACACGGCACAGTAGGCTATTAGCACAGTTTTTAACCATCACACAACTGCACAGTGTTAGGCTAATCCGCAGTAAGTGTCTCATGTAGATACACACACTGTGGCATAACTTTTTCAGCATCAAAGAAGATCCCAAAAGCAAGGGAGTTGGCTTGCTTCAAAACAACAAAGCTCAAAGAAAGCATCTGGTTCCAATACACTAGTAGGTACATGTTTAATATGATAATTTCTTAGTTGCCTGGAGAGTCCCTGATATCAATTTACAAAGAAGTTAGGAGCTAAAAATTAGTCTTTACATTGGTTAAATTCCAGTATCAAAAGTCTTACTACTCAGACCTATTTCTGCACTGGAAATGAGGAACCATTTGTTAAAAACAACTGAAGCATTGCAGATATTGATTGTTATGACTAGTTAACATCTTTTGTTCCAGATTTCTTTTGACTTTTTAACAAGTTGGCTTCTCTGGTTACCCTACAGGTGTAGAGGCTGATCCAATGATGAAATCCAGAATATTTAATTATTGGAAAATGCTGATTTATCAGGAAAATAACTCATCTGGAGAGTTTTTTGGTATGGGTATGTCCCTTTCTGTTCCCCAATGGAGCTGTTCCCTTATCTCTCTATTTCTCCCTTTGGAGAATTATACATAAATAAAACACTTGGTCAAAGAGAGAAAAAGAGAGACTGATTACTGCTCAGCAACTATAGCACCCTCTGGAGTGCAAGACCCAGGTCTAAATTCCTGGTTTGATTCTCCCTGTCACAGATAGAATAGTTGGGCCAATGAGAATTATAAAAGTTGGCAAGGAAAGTTTGGGGAAAAGTTAACTATGCGCTAAAGTCTTTTGCTGTTCGTACCCATTGCTTTACACTTTTGAGGAATTAAAAAACCAAACAAACATTATTTTTAAGATACTGTTTCAGTGCCATTAAAATTAATTTATACCTGCCCAACTGTGCAATGAAAAAAACAGCAACCATGGCTGAAACAAACAGAGCTTGTGTCATTAACATCATTGGCAGCCGGGGGCTGCTATTTCAGTCTAGGGGAGTGTGTGCACACGACACTTTAAAGCAGGCTAAATGCTTTTTCACCACTTTAATGGTGTTGGTGTTTGCACACGGCAGCGGCGTATTGCGCATTCATTCCAGTTGCTGTAGGAAATTCGGTGGTGTAATGTGCCTTAAATGACTTGGGGCACAGCAAACTAAAACTCCTTCAAAGAGTTTTAGTTTGCTGCCCCTACAACTATGGAATGAAGCACCAGGCTGTGCAGCTCCATGGCTCTGCAGAAAGCCCTGCAGGCAGCCTGGCAGCAGCCTGGGCAATGCCCCCTGGGACTGCCTGAGCCGGGTGACTGCAGGCAGGTGCCGCCTGGGGGTGGGGGGGCGCCGCTGCTGCAGAGGGAAGCATTATCCCCCCACACAGCCCAGGGACAGCTTGCCCTCCTCTCCCTGCTGGAGAGGCAAGTAAGGTATGTGCACGACATGGGGGTTTAATCAACCCTAAATTGAAGCGGTGTTTTTTTAAAATCCCATTTCATCTACACACACCCTAGGAATGGTTGAAAGGAAAGGTTCCACCCACAGCAGAGTGCAAAAATATAAACTGGCACCTCCCTTAGGGAATATCTAAAAGAGGAAGAAAGAGTTGGTGCATAATCTGTTCTTAGTTTTCTTGGCAACATTTTTTACAAGGCTGTGTTCCAAGCCATCACTCCCTCACCTATTCATTAATTCTCAGGAAATATTCTGAATCTTGCTAATTATTGCTATTATGAAAAATGAAGTTGAATAAAAACACAGCATGCAGATATTTTAATCCATAAAAGAATGCCCTAATCAAGCAGCCTGCTTGTATCACCTCTCAGCTTTACATTCCATTTCCACTATTTAAAATACAAATGCTACAATGTTCTTATAGCAAATTTATTATCCACCCTTTTTCAGCTTATTCCTGCAGCAGAAAACAATGTTTTCACCTAGCTGGTATCAAGGCATCATGCCTCAAGGCAGGGAGTGGGCTGAAGCCCACAATGAACTGGCTGGCAGAAGTGCTGAAGAGTAAAACAGCCAGCATTAATGCCCCTTGAGAGCGTCTCTCTTTCATGTTTAGAAAGACAAACCAATCCACTTCAAGCAAACTGTATACTGTACAAGAGCACCAGTAAAGGAGAGAAAAATGATCAATTAGTTTTCATTTGTAAATAAAACATAATAAAAGCAATAAAAATAAAAAAGATGATTCCCCCTTTTTAATGATAAATAATACCTGTTAACAAACTCTTGGTCACGTTGCTTGTATTAAATAATTTTTGTGCAGTTGTGGTACTGTAACAAGTTTCAGAATTAAAGTAAGTAATCAGTTCACCCCTCTTGAGCTATTGTTTGCAGACATCTAGATTTTGTAGAGACGTACTATGGGAGAGGGGTAAGTCCAGCCCCACCCCACCAGGAAGAGCTTGGCGCAGTTCTGGCCCCACACAGATCCGGAGGTACACGTACCTCCCCCCCACCCCCCATGCCCTCCCAATGAGCAGCAGGAGCACTGGCAGAAGCTGCTGGACAAGCAGGCAAGCATCGGACCAGTGGCTCTTGCACAAGCAGTGCGCAGCTGCAGGAACTGTGCCCCACTCCCCGCGCCTCCTGGATGAGCTGCGGCTGCATCCTGTGCCCACCCCGCCCTGGCTGGGCAGCACTTGCCCCAGCCCCACTCCTCTCTCACCATTGGGGCCTTGATCTGCCCCCACCATGCCCTTTCCCTTCCACCACCCCCCTCCCCTTCCACAACACCAGACTTACCAGCTGCACACAGCTCTCCAAGCTGCCAAGCTGGTATCAGAAATTGGATCAGTATCGGCCAATATGCCTCCTTAAAAAACAGCTATTAGCATCGGCCCCAAAAATCTATAATTGCACCCCTATTTTCAGCCTTTTTCATTTGTGGACCCCTAAAAAACTTTGAATGGAGGTGCAGACCCCTTTAAATTTTAAGTGTGGGTATTCACATATTTTTGATTGATCATAGTCATCTTTCAAGAACCGCTTTGACATAGTCTGTGGATCTCCTGGGGTCCACAGACCACAGGTTGAAAACCACCGCCCTATGCCCTAGCTCCAAACATTCCTTAACATAAGTGGGTTTGAAATTGGATTTAAATTGCACAGCTCTTGACAATTTCTTGTAATTAAGGCCTGATCCTGCAAATACTAAACAAGTGTGGTCACTTATAACTATCAGCAATTCCAGTGATCTCAAAAGGACAAGGAAGTGCTTGCAAAGATAACTATGATTCACAGCAGG
>NW_005842487.1:646432-651361 GCF_000455745.1 Alligator sinensis | reverse complement strand
AATGAAGCAAGAAAGGTTCTGCAAGAGAAAAAGTGAATATTATTGTTAGAAATAATAAAATTACTTCTTCAATTGTAGGCACAAGAAGGAAGTTGCATAAGAAATTATGCAATTATCCAATTCCTTTACAAGGATAAGGTATTTGGTCTTAATCTCTTTGGGAACTTAATTTAAGGCCTATAAAAACATGTCACCAATCCCATTTTTTAATCAAAGTCTCATTTAAATTAACATAATGTTTGCTTCATTTATCGTTCCCAACAGGAATGGAATCTACTTTGGATGAAGAAAATAAAATAAAATAGAAATGCATCTAGTGGAACACTACAAAGAAAGAACTTTAAAAAAGTTAGGGTTGATATCTTTTCTCTGGAATAGTGCTGCAGCTTCTATAGTCTACATAAATTTGTTTTAAAATTGTTCTGTTTGGGCACAACTGAGGTAGGAATAAATATATTTGCTTTTTGACTTATTTATAGATTTGGTTCGGTTCAGAAACCTTTTTTTAAGGGATTTTTTTAGGAGGATTCCAAGAAGTGATTTTTTAAAAATATGCATTTGTTTTTTGGTCTTTGTTAATGCTTTTGCATTTAATACTTATTACTTAATATTTATGGCATTTAATACTTTCCATGCAATACTTATTTGTATGTTTCCTCCAAGAAGGAACCAAGGGAAAAGAATAAACTTCACAAGCAGTGTTTCAAATAAAAAGCTGTATTATTATTTGTATATAATACGAATAATTATTATGTGTATTATAATTCAGTTGAATTCACATATTTCAGGAGTGGTATATTCATTCTGCAAAACAGAAGAGTATGGGCTGAACATAGTTTAGAGAAGCGATGTTTTCCAAATGCCAGAATTAACTGATATTTTAAGGCAACTGTTTCTCCTCTTGATAACGTTTAGAAAAGTAAGTTAGATTAAAAAGTATCCTCTGAAGAGGACAAGACAGCAGACAGGAAGGGACAAGAATGGAGAAAAAAGAAAGTTAAATGTAGTGGAGGGACAGGTTGTGGAATGGACTCCCAATTACAGTCCTGCTAGCAAGTAGCTGAAGCAGCACCTTTTGGTAGCAACTACAGAGCAAGTTTTTCCCAATGCCACCAGAGTCATTCTTTTTCTATGCGTTTGACTGGGCAAAATAACATATCTACTCAGTGGAGTAATAGGATGAGCTGGCACCCAGGGGAAACTATTAAGAAGAAAGTAGAGGGGGACACCTGGCTTCTAAGAGCAGGAGGAGACGGGGCAGGGAGCATGAGTTCAGAGAGTAGAGAGGGTACACAGACCTGAGAGCAGGGATAAAGGGGTAGCAGCCTTACTCAAACAGGAACTTCTAAGCAGTCCTGAATAAGCTGTTGCTGGTCCACATGCTCTGCCCACCATGCTCTGTTGCTCTTGAGCAACAATAGCTGGGAACCATTTTGAAGTTCACGGCATGGCAAAGCTGCCAGGGCATATTCAGTGGGAGTGAGGGGCAATTTCATAGATTTCATAGACATTAGGGCTGGAAGGGACCTCGGAAGATCATCGAGTCCAGCCCCCTGCCCAAAGGGCAGGAAGTCAGCTGGGGTCATAGGATCCCAGCAAGATAAGCATCCAGTTTCGTCCTGAAGGTGTTCAATGAAGGCGCTTGAACCACCTCCGGTGGCAGGCTGTTCCAGACCTTGGGGGCTCGGACAGTAAAGAAATTCTTCCTTATGTCCAGCCTGAAACGATCTTGTAGTAGTTTGTGACCATTCGACCTCGTCATCCCTTGGGGCACTCTGGTGAACAAACGTTCCCCCAGATACTGGTGGTCACCCCTGATAAACTTGTAGGTGGCCATCAGATCACCCCTGAGCCTGCGCTTTTTCAGGCTAAAGAGCCCCAGGGCTCTCAGCCTGTCATCGTAGGGTCTGTTTCCCTGACCTCTGATCATGCGCGTGGCTCTTCTCTGGACTCTCTTAAGCTTCTCCACATCCTTTTTGAATTGTGGAGCCCAAAACTGGACGCAGTACTCCAGCTGCGGCCTCACTAAGGCCGAGTACAAGGGGAGAATGACGTCCTGGGATTTGCTTGAGAAGCATCTATGGATGCAAGCCAGTGTTTTGGTCGGTTTCTGGGACCCTTCCTAACTTGGCATCCAAGGTGGAAGCCCATCTCGCCCAACCCTAGTTACACTTCAGTGGGTGCATCTACACAAGACATTTACTGCAGAGCTGACTAATTTGCTCTGCAATACAGTCTCAGCATCTACACATTCAGTGCTATTAGGACAGAGTAAACTAATCAACTCTGCTGTAGGTTAGTATAGTTGGTTAGCAGCCAACACAAGTACTATCATACAGCAGAGTTTATTTTGCCTCAACACATGTAGATGCTGACGGGGCTAGCTGGAACATGAGGGTGCTTCAGTGCAGGCTACCTGCTGGCTAGCACTGTCACGCTCTAGCCAGCCCCCCCTGAAGCACATTGAGCTATCAGAGCAGCCCAGGGCTGGCAGGCTGACCCCCCAGGCCTTCTGCCAGCCAGGACTGTTCCAAACTGGCACAGTGTGCTGCATTCCCTCGTGCATGTGTAAACACACCACTCAGGAGCAATAAATTCTGGCACGAACTGCACCAGAGTTTATTCAATTGCATTAATAGCACATGTAGGTGCACCCTGTGTCTACTTGACAGCTACCAGCTCTAAACCCAAAACTCCTATGCTCTAGAGAGGCCTGAGGGCACAAACTGGGCCTCCAGAAACTGGTTCCAACTCAGAAATATGAAAGTAAAGGGGAAGAACATTGACTCTGTTTTGTATTTGCAAAATAGTATCTGTTATGAGTCAAAAGAATATTCATTGCAACTACGTATGATCTCACCCATAATTCATTCCATTTTTATAGCAGATTAAGAGATGGATCAAAGACAAAATCAAGAACAACTATATCGGCAAATCAGAAAGCTTTTATAAACAACTCCCACTTCAATTTTAGAGTGAAAGCAAGCTCTTCATTCTTTATTATGACAGATATGTTGAACATCAATTTTTTTAATTTGTAGTTCTTTACTGTACAATCTCGAAATGATTAATTTTTTTTCTTTGCCAAAATATTTGGTTCATTTTTATTTAGGTGTCAGGGAATGGATCTAGGAGGTTTAAACTTGAAAATGCAGACTTGAAAATGATTCCCTTTTATTTATGGACCACAGAGATAAATGCTTTTTAACGGCAAATGATTCCTTACAACTTTAAGTTCAAATCAAATCCTGGTTCTGCTCATTAGGTCAGATCTTCATTCTTACTGTCAAGAAATTTAGCTCCTGGAAAGAAAGGAAAACCCAAGCATAATGCCTGCATGCCCCCAAACAGTGAACACTTTTTGAATTTCATACATGTTTAATTAGCTTTCTCCTGTAGTGAACAGATGGCCCTAAAGGGTTACCGGAGAGTTTAGATATCAAAGTTTTAAAAATTGCAATGAACATAAATATGTCATAGCTCATCTTTCCTTGCAAGTTATTCTGATCAGCTGTCATACACAAAATACAAGTGAAACTACTTATCTGGCAATATTTAAATATGAATGACTTGGGACTTCATGGTGCTTTTAGCTAGAGTTGGGTGGGAAACAATTTTCTTACAAAAAGTCCCAAGATTTCAAAACGTATTCCCATTCTGTATTGAGATAAAACTGAAACCTTACTAAGTTTTTCATAAAAATGAAAGAAAATGCCTACCTCAAAAGCCCACTGAATACCTGGCAGGAGATCCAAGTTTAAATCCCTGCTCTGCTCTCCCACTTGAATGCAGTTAGTCTCTCTGGTCCAATGAATATTTAACTATTTATACAAATTGCAACAGATACATCAGGAATTACTGAGAGAGGCCCATTCAGAATAATCAACAGCCTTATCTGGATACTCACCTGGAATGAGAGAAAGTCAGAGTCAAGTACTAATTGACTTGAATATAGGTCCCCTGTATCCCAGGTGAGTTTCACACTGCCAGACTGTTGATACTCTGGGTTGTCTGTCACCCTAGTTTTGAGTAAAACTGCACCTGGAACTTGAGAAACCTCCCCAATTATTTTATCACAACAGATATTATTCCCAGTAAAAGTTTCAGTTTTCAAAACTTAGCATTTTTTGACAAAACAAAATTACTCAATAAGTAATGATCCGAAGTTTTGTCAAAAACTCCCAAAAAGCACTATTCTTAATTCTCACCAAAATATTTATTACTGCAAACATGGCCTACAAGTTCACTTGAATTGTACTTATTGGGGATCATTTACTTTTGTATTAATGAACAGCTGTTTGGATCATTACTTATTGAGTATCATCAGTTTGCTTTAAGCTATTCCATCACTTGGTCAAATTCATTGCCTGCATCAATTTCTTCTCCAAGAGGGTTCCCATATTTCTGCACTTGTGTGTGTGAAAAATAAAGGAGATGAAAAGGCAAAAATGTTGAAAAAACTTCCCACATCATCGCTGGAATAGATTTAGGGGCAGCTGAAAATGTCAGATATACATGGTACTCACATATGATGAGAAAATGCAATTATTAGAATCAGTAAGAAAATATGACAGAGGCTGTGGGCAAGACAGTATATGGTTAACATGTATTATTCACTAAACACAGGAGTTCAGAATTAATTGGTCTGGTACAGATTCTTCCAACTGCTGAGATTACTTTTCACTTAGTAGCACAAAGTTAATTTACATTGGCTGAGAATTACATCTGGGTACGGAATCTCAAGATGGCATTAAGCCAGCACTATCATTTCCTAAAACTTGAGATGCCCCAGTCAACATAAGGGAAAAGTGTGTGTGGGGGGAAAGAATTATGGAGGGGAAAAGAAAAAAACAGGATTGCAAAGCAGGGATTCACAACATCCAATACCAGAAGATTATATACCAGCAATATAAGTTGAAGTTTTCCCTA
>NW_005842487.1:641379-646401 GCF_000455745.1 Alligator sinensis | reverse complement strand
TACAGATAACTGAATGCAAACAAGAGGTAAGAATTGGGGCTATGTGAAGCTTCAGTCCCTGATTCGATTCAGTGGAGATCTGGCCTGATTCGGTGGCCGAATCTCCAACTCCAAATCAAATCAGAGAGATTAAAGGGTCCTCTGAATCAATTCAGAACACTTTGAATCAATTCAGATAGATTCAGGAATTCGGACGTAGATACAGCTTTAAATGTTTTTTCTACGTACTTCTAGGCAGCAGGGGCTCTGATCACTGTGGTGCTGGGGCATCTCTGATCACCGAGCCGGAGGGACATGGGGGGTCCCCCAGTGCGCTCCCTGGCAGACCCGGAAGTAGACCGGAAGTACTTCCTGCCTACTTCTGGGTTCGCTGCTGAGCATGCTGGAGAAGCCCCCAGTGCTGCTGTGGGACACTCCATACGCCCCAGCATCGCAGCTATCATGAACCACACTGCCACCTCAAGGAATGGAGAAAAAAAAAAACTTTTAAAGCTGTGCCTGTGTCCGAATTGCTGATTCACCGAATCAGCATTGAATCTTCAGATTCGGATTCGGCCAAATCAAATCAGGGACAGTGATCCAAATCAATGATGCTTTCCCTGATGCGATCACTGTCCCTGATTCCAGTCGAATCCGAATCCAATAGGGCTCGTTTCACACAGCCCTAGTGAGAATCAAAGAACCATGATCAAACCCTGTTAACAATCCTTCTCCACTATGTCTGTATTCTGTTCAGGCTTATTAGTTTAAACTATTATAATAGAGCCTATTCCTATGTTAACTTTTTAAAATTAAGTATTTTTAATTAAAGCTATGGGTGATAACTAAAAAGAGTTCAGTTTTTAATGACTGATGACAATCCCTAACACTAGCATTATTATTAAAGATAACTAAATCAGCACTCTGCTTCATTTAATTCCATGGACCCTATTTCCCTTGCCATGGTTTGTTCACACTCAAGGATGCTTACAAGATTGGATCAGAAAAGGGAGAGAGAAAAGGGAAAAATATCTAAAATATACCTGAAAAACTGGTAAATGAGTTTAAAGAAGGGTGGACTGGAAAGGGTAGTATGGGTATTATTAGCCTTTTTTTTTATAACCTAATGGAACTCCCTTACTGAAAAGTGGGTCGGTGGCAAAGAGCCCAAATGAGGTCTGGGAAAGGATAATGTACCTTTAATGATTGAAATAGCAAGAAAATTAAATCTAATCATGTTTCATTAAGCATACTCTAGCTCCCATTTTTACTAAATTATTTTATTATGATTTCCCAACTGTCTGTTGAAATAACCTTTTACAGCAATTTAATTCCCTACCATAAACAAGTCTCATTTTTCACAATGAAGTCTCCTGAGATTAGTGAGAGGAGATAGATAATCTAAATCTTGCCTATCCTGCAGCCACTAAGGTAACCATTCAGGCAGACGAAGATTTTGTTTTCCTATTTGTAGTTGAGATCATTAAGATATAATTAGAATCTTATTCATGAGTAATAGAGCGCCTGTTATTGAGATACCATTCACCCAATGAGCATCATCTGTACTAATTTTTAATAAGAAGGGCAGCAGGCATAATCCCCACTTCAGTCTCTGGAGAGTTCTACATTAAATGGACTGCATTAGACATCTCTCTGTCTCGCCTTTTTTTAATGGAATCTTATTCAGGCATCCAGTGTTTTCTCAGACTCCATTGTTATTGATCAAACTGCTAGTCTGTTTGCTTTCAGCAATATGCTTCTGCAGTGCCATCCAGATGTGAGTCCCAAAGACAGCTACGTGCAGTGAATTTAAATCCCATCCTAGAACCTGTTACAGGGCACATAAATGTGGAACTTTACACTACAGAATAGCAAATGAACTGGACTATACAGAATGACCTCTGGCTGTCTGCAGAAATGGAGAGAGCTATCAGCATGTGCAGATGTCATTTTAGGAACTCAAACTCTTTTTATCTGGTATATGTTCTGCAAAATAGTATTCGGATGAACTAAATTAACTATGATTAAGCTAAAACTAGCACCAAATATTATACATCAAATAGTTCCTTTTTTGCCTTGCATATAGAAGTTAATCTGGTTCCAATCTCAATCCAAAATATTAAGCACTGCAGTATATGGGAATGAGAAATAATACTAATAAAGCACATCATATATCTGTTAAAAGGAAGAATTAAGAATAGCCAATTAAATTGTACTATGAGTACTATCAACAGATTCTGTAACATATTTAGAACCATGACAAATGTACGTGTTACTTATGATCATTTATAAGTAAAAAAAAAATTTTAAACATGCTTAGAAACAAAAGGAGAACAACAATGCTGTGGGACATAATGCTGTTACCTTTACTTAAGATGAGTTCAGAACTACTTGCACAATAAGTTACTATTTATGTTTAGTAGACAAGTAGGAACTGACCCCAAAATAGTAAAGAAATGTCTTGAAAGAAGAACTAGAAAGAGTCTAATATTTCTGGACTCTGTTGAATAACTGCAGGAGAAGGAATGTTTTCTCCCTCATGAATGCTACTGGCTTTGGGGACACTTTATGGTGAAAACTTGAAAATCCATTCAATTTACATAAACATGCAGAATCCCATTTTCCTGCATGCAACTTAGTAATGAAGAGACCAGTTTCATTATTCAGAAATATGAGTCTGCCTCTAGTCAGTTCTCTGTACAAAACATTTCCAATTTCTGTGAAGGCCACACTACAAGTGTATTTTTGGCTTCTCCTGCATAACCGCCTTCTTTACACTCAGTCCCCAGTAAAATGCCCTTTTCACATAGTTCAGCTTCTGCCCAGCATCATATGGGGCTTTATTTTGGGCAGCTATTCTTATTTCAGCTATCTTTCCTACAAATGAACCTGCTTCTTACATGTACTGATCTCTGAACAAAGGCTGGCTAGCATACCCGCCCCTCAAAGAGGCTGGTAACTCCCTATAGATCAAAGACACTAACACTCTTGATACAAATACTTACCATAAGAACCAGTGGATGGCAACAACAAAGGCAACAGAGACAAATTACAGGCATTTACAAGGCCATTACAGAGAGCTAAGGAAGAAGGAAGCCTCAGAACAGAAAATATTTTCAGTTGCTTTATTAGGCACATTAATTAGGAAGCAATTTCTTTTGGAAAAAAAAGCTTTCAAAATGTTCACCAACCAATAAAATCAACCACAGAAACGGGTCAAATATTACCAAATCATGCAGATTATATGTGGTGCATGTTATATCATGGTTAAAATAACATTAAAAGCAGTGAGTCTCAACCTACAAGTCCTTTCAAGGGTGCCGCGTGGTCTCTCACAATATTAGCACTGTTAGGTCCTCTCTACGTGTGCAGATAAAGGCATGCTGGGAACTAACACATGACCCACACAATTGCACCTCCTGCCCTGCCACATATGCATGGCAGGAGGCATGACTGAGGGCACATTAAATCCTATCATGGCTGCCATGAAGCTGGGACTGCAGATCCCATCAGCTGACTACAGCTACTGAACGAGTCCTGTCAGTGTGTGGGATGCAGCTGGGACTGTGACTCCCGCATCTGAAGGGGCTTGCAGTTCCAGCTTCATGTGGGCTTATAGCCAGGGCTATAAGTCCTGTCAGCTGCAGGATGTGCTCTTCCCAGGCTAGGAACAGGCATTACACAAACTGGTTTAGGTGATCAGAAACTGGTTTAAACTTGTAACAGAACAAAAGTTCAATGCATGTAAAACAGTTTCAAAATGGCTGAAACAGGTTTAAGATAAACCTGGTTGAATGTAATATCAGACTTAACTGATTTGGGTCAAACTGGTTTATGAAGTGTCTGTCCCAGACCCTTTTCTGATTTAAGTTAGACCAGAGTCCCCAGCATCCCAGATGTTTTGTAGCTCTGGGATGGGCTGTGCCATCTGCTCCAGAGAGCAGGGTTGGCCCTGCCCCTCTGCTCCCTAGCCAGAGCTCTGGCAGAGACTGCAGGCACAGCAGGGTCTGCCTGGCTTCCCCCTGCCCCACTCCCCCACTCACCACTAGCTGCTGAAGCAGGGATCCCCCACTCCCATCTTCCACAGCACAGACCCCAGCCAGCATGTGGTATGCTAGCTAATGCTGAGAGGTGTCTGTGTGTGTCTCCAATTTCACTGGGTCAGGACAAAGGCAGACAGGACAGTGTCTGCTTAGGGCTTTTTGGAGCTAATCAACAGGTCAGCTGGTAATGTCCCTCTGTTTCTTCCTTGGAAGGAAGACTAACCTGCAAAGATTGAATCAATTCAAGCTCAGGCTTTTTGAATGTGTGTCCCTAGCCCCAGCCACCAGGAGCGTGGTATGCACTCCCTGGCTGGGAGATCTCTGCTGCAGCTATCCAAGGGTGCCTCAAGTCTATCCAGGGATATCTTGATTCTAAAAAGGTGTTAAAAGAAGTTCGATTCAAAGCAGAAAGTCAGTTCCACTCCACATCTCTTCAAAAACAAAAATCCTTTGGAGTTAATAATGGAGTGACTTGTTTATTGGATTCTAAACTTTACTTCTGATGTTTGTTAATCAAGGTGAGAACACAAGGTGAGGATTTAAGAAAGGATATTTATTTTTTTGAAAAAAAATGCTAGACAGTGACAAAAAACCAGCTGATTAATAACACAATGCCCTACTCAATCAATGGTGTTCGTATACCATTTTGTTTTATACTTCTGTGCAAGTGCTCTCAGAAACATTTATTCCTATACAGTACAAAACTGACATATTCTATATGTGAAATAAAAGCTCTGGAAAGGCGAAGGCAATAGTCTAAATGCATCTCTACTCGGTTTCCATTTCACTTAAGAGGAAACTGCCATTTCCACTCTCCTGAACTTGGATCCGGAACTTGACATCCAAGTGGTCTCATTTTTCCTGTAGAAATGCTGCATTAAAATCATCTGCTTTAAAGAGAGAAATTAGAAATGGAAAATGCCTTTTAGATAGTGAAGCCTATTTCTGTGCTGATAGTCAATTGTGAAATACAGTGGTGCTCAACCTATTAGAGTAGCAA
>NW_005842487.1:639296-641174 GCF_000455745.1 Alligator sinensis | reverse complement strand
GGGAAAGAGACATGCTGAACTGGTCTGTTTGCCACTAATCCTTTGTGTAATGGGCCATTCCCATTCTTTTCAGGGGCTGGATCTGGCCCAGGGACATTGGTGAAGCAACCGTACCCCAAGATATATATGTATTAATGCTTTCTCCAGCCTTGCTTTAAAATTGCTTAAAATTTCCTAATGAAAAAGCTTTCATCACTTCACTTGGAAGACTAAGAGGAGAACATTTCTCACCAGTAGGAAGTTTTCTCTTGATTGTTAAGCCTTTTTTTCCCCTTTTCTTAATTTAAACTTATTACTCACCAGTTGGAATTCCTGAAATCAACTTTTCACATTCCTGGGCTTTTACAAGTACATTAATATTGCAGACATTTATGCCCTATCCTGGTCACTGGGCATAACTATACCTTTTCTGTGGCAATCTTCAAACAACTGCAGAAAAAGAAAACCTGTTTGCTAACTACTGCTCCACCCAAGCTGGATCCTGAAAAAATGTTGCACTGTTGCCTTTAGAACACTAGGCACTGCCATACCTAGTGTTGCTCTCAGGAGCACATCCAAGAGAAATCCTGGGAACACCTTTGGGCAGGGGTAGGCAAAATGAGGCACACGGGGTTCCTAAAATTTTAGAAAATTAATATTTTCTGCCCCTGGCTGCCTGACATGTGGCCCTCAATGGCTTGCCAAAACTCAGTACTCTACCCGAAATAACTGCGCAGCCTGTGTTTGGATGTGTGCTAAGAAATAATCAAGCAACATTTTTCTGCAAGTGGTGCATGCAGAGTGCTAGCAAGTGGGTACAAGCTGTGATCTCAGGATTATCACAAAGTAGGCATATACACAGTGCTTTGCTAAAAAGCACATATTTAATTCTTTAATTTCTTTTTCAGGCTCTTAATTGTACTTAATTTAAGCCAGTTTTTAAGCCATCTCCATTTTGGTCTGGCCTCCCATCCATCCCCTGTCACCACAGTGGCCAGCCAGGGTGAGCTAACCCTTCATTCCTGCCACATAAACCCTTGACTTAGATAAGGAAGTGTCCAGGCAACAGGGCACAGTCCTTATCCAGACCATCTTACTGTTCCTTACAGCTTGTGCCTCTGCCTGCTTTTTGTTTGGTTTCCTGGCTACCCAACCTGGCCTGCCCTCTGACTCTATGCTCTGTCTGATCCTTTGGCTTCATAAGGTAGCTTATCCCTAGATCCTGCTCTCTGCTTGATCTCCGGGCTACTTGACCTAGCTTACCCTCCGACACTGTGCTCTGCCTGACCCACTGGCTTCCTGATTTAACTTATTCCCAGACCCAGTTCTCAGACTGACCTCCAAGCTTCCTGACAAGTCCCACAACTGGATTCTATTCACTTCTCCAAACCTTGGTCAGCCCCTTGAACCCTGAGTGATGACCTATAGACCTCACTGCCCACAAGACAACCCAGCGTGACACTAGTTCTCTATACTTCCTGTAGTTTATCTATAGAATCATAGAAGTAGGGTTGAAAGGGACCTTGTAGATCTTCAAGATCTTAACTTTTTTCTGTTTTCAGATGTCCATTCATAGATGCTAGGGTTGGAAGGGACCTCAACAGATCATCGAGTCTGACCCCCTGCCTAGGCAAGAAAGAGAGCTGGGGTTAGATGACCCCAGCCAGATGCCTATCCAGACCCCAGCCAGATGCCTATCCAGAATTGATTCCTGATCTGCTTCATAAATAAAAGAAAGCTAGGGATCTGCCACCTAATAATAGAATTCACCATCAGACATCGAGTGGGTAAGATAACTAGTAGGGTGAAAGTGCTAGACTTTAGGAAAGCTGATTTCAATGAACTCAGGCGATTAGTCAAGGACGCACTGCAGAGTAGGAGTTTTGAAGAGATGGGAGC
>NW_005842487.1:621137-637700 GCF_000455745.1 Alligator sinensis | reverse complement strand
TTCATCACGGGGGCACAGAAGGGAATTGGTGAGTATTTATTCACCAAGGCGCCCCCGGGGGTTACAAGAAATAATGGCCACAAGCTAGCAGAGAGCAGATTTAGATTGGACATTAGGAAGAACTTCTTCACAGTTAGAGTGGCCAGGGTCTGGAACGGGCTCCCAAGGGAGGTGGGGCTCTCCCCTACCCTGGGGGTCTTCAAGAGGAGGTTAGATAAGCGTCGGACTCGATGATCTATAGAGGTCCCTTCCGACCCTAACATCTATGAATCTATAAACCAAGAAATAGCTTTAAAAAACAACACCTAGTGCAGTGTATCTGGGGAACAACAATTTGGAAAAAAAAATATTTGGTTACTTTCAAAAGCAATCCACTCTAGGACATAAGCATCTTCACTGCCTTATGCTGATATGGATTCCAGAGCTCATGTTAGTAATTGCTACAACTGGAAGAAGGTATTCACAGGTTTGACCTATTTAAATAACATCATTATCATCATAATCATATAGTGTTTTTTTATTTCTCTGCTTATATTTAGTATATACAAAGAACTTCACTAATATAGTACTCTGAAATGGAAGTTGGGTGTATTTGTCCACCCTTTATATTTTCCTGAAAGCATAAATATTGGAATGGGTATGGAGGATGCTCTTCTGGATGAGAGGGGCATTCTTGCATTTGAGAGCTTGTCTAACTTTATCCCAATAATGGATATGGTCCGATAAAAGATACCACCCTAAAAAATCCTTACCTCTTGCACAATTTTTGGACCATGACAGCTACAACATCACTCTTATACTTCCTGGGTGAGAGGCAGAGAAGCAGAAGTGGGTGAGGTGGGGAAAGTTGGAGCCTTCAAAGGCATTTACACACGTGGGGAGCCTGTTCCAATGCGCTGGAAATCCAGCGTGTCAGTGCAGACTCGATTAATCAAGTCTGCTGGAGCATGTAAATTGATGTGCTCTGGCAGCCTCACGCGTCATGTGTATCAGCGATGCAGCACATCTCCACACTGAGAAAAAGGTGGTGGTGCACTCTGAAATAAAACACATTCAATGTGCTTTAGTTCAAAGCACCCTGCCGCCATTTTCTCAGCACGGGGATGCACTCCACTGCTGAAGCACATGATGTGCGGGTGCCTTTAATTAGATGGCTTGCTAATTAAAAGCACCACTGCCGCGTCAGAAAGTTATGTAAAAATGACCTAAGATTTTGGGATGTTGTTTGGGGATTCTGTTTTATTTTATATCTTGTGGGCTTTATTGTAAGCTACATTAAACCTTCTTTGAATAGGGTACCACATAAAACTAATACATAAATAAATATTTGATTTGCTTCCATCTAGCTACCATCTGTCTTTAGATTGTAGGATCTTTAGAACAAAAATCATCCAGCCTTTCTTCTGTGTTTAGAAAATGCCCTTCACACCATGCACAGTCAGAAACAAAATTAAAAGAACTATGATAAAATGGAATAGTTCACTAAATGCCAATTAAGTATATCACTATGAACAAATGATTATCAGTTAGACTGGTTATTGCTCATAAATTTCCAGATTTTGACCACTAAACGTAGAAATGCGGGACAATTATCAAATCCTCCAATCACTCCATTTAGAAATACAAACAATGTGGTACAAGAATAGTATAAAAACACAACTGACAATAGAAATAAAAAATCCTATAACATCATTTCATAATATTATGAAAATGATATTATTTCATTATGAAATAATAATAGTTCATAAATTTACATATAAATGTATTTTATAATATCGTCAGAATCCACCATTATCTCCCAGCACATATTTTATGCCATCAGACCTGAGTTGTAGCATGTTATACATAATCCAATGGTAACACAAATACTGCAATAGATTACTTGTGGTGTTAATTATTTACTTTTTTATAGCCTTCTAAGATAAAGCAGTCACATTTCTACAGCAACAGCATATCTTATAATTTAGCAGCTATAAATATATATCAGATCCTACTAGATGAAAGAAAATAACATTTAAATTTTTTTTCACTGCCTTGTAGTTATCTTTCATAACACCACCCTCTTGAATATGAAACTCCTCTTTGTTTTGCTGCATTGACCCGAATGAATGAAATGCAACCTGTTACAAAGGAGCTGAACTGAATATATATCAGATACCAGCAGGCTTGAATACTACTCAGGACAAATAATGTTTGTATTTTCCACATCAATATGCTTTCTAATTTACTGCTCTTTTCCTAGTAAATTAATTAGGCCAAGACCCTGAATCAAGCTAAGCAGAAATGTTTTCATCTGTTAAATGAAGGTATTGATATTTAAGCCCCCAAATTTAAAACAATATTTTCTACTAGGCATGAACATTCAGAGTAAATGTCAGAAAAGGGAATTATGCCTGGGTATTCAAAGATACACCCCAAGGACAAAAGGAGAGGTGAAATTTGAGAAAGCGTGAAGGTTTTCCTGGAGACTCGCAATTTGTAAAATGATCTAAAAGCAGTGATAGATCTACATGCTGCTTGCTGACTTATTACTCTTTTCAACACACTGGAATAAGGCAGCATGTGAGGCACCAGAATGACACTATCTGGTCAGGGCAACTTATCAGAAGAAATCAGATATATGAAATAAACCAAGGCAGGCAAAATACAGCCTGAGGGCTGCATCTGGCCCATCAGGCCAGTCTGACCCACAGGGCCCCTAAACTATTTAGAAAATTAATTTTTATCTGGCCCTGGCTGCTTGTCAAAGATTACAGGAGCCATGAGCAGTAGGACCCAGGGGAAGCCACTGGCAGGACCAAGGCTGCAGAAGCAAGACCTGCCCAGCCCTGCCCTCACCAGCCAAAAGCCCTATGTCAAGCAGAGCCTCCTGGCCTGGGCCCCTGGGGCTGTTCCTGCCTCCCTGCACCAGAGGGACATTCAGATAAGAAAGGGGGGAGGCAGGGGAGGACTGCCCATGATCACCCCAGTCCAAAGGGTTGGGCCAGGCTGGGCCAGCTGCTGCAGTCTCTGCACTGCAGCTGGGAACCACGTGGTGCTGGAGTGGGCAGCGGGAGTGTGGAGAGGAACAGTAGCAGCCACAGGCAGGGAAGCACTGAAAACAGTGGCAAATGGGGGAAAGGGCCAGCAAGTGGGCATGCAGAGGGCAAAGACAGATGGGTGGGAGCGCGGGGTCCATGCTGGTGCACCAGAGCCAGGGCCAGTGGGGCCCAGAGGGGATGGCAAAGGCACGGGGCAAGGCTGGCAGGGGCTATGGAGCCAGGCTGGCCCCCCCCCCACTGGCACAGCCCAGCCTGGCCCCAGAGCGCCCCTGGCGCCCTGCGCTGGGCCCCACTGGCTCTTGCTCTGGCACACTAGCGTGGCCCCACACTCCCGCTCAGGTATTGCTGCACTCCATGCACCCACTCACTCTCACTCACCCCGTCTGCCGCAGCCATTTGGCCACCGCTGCCATTGCTCCCCTCCATGCCCCTCCCCCCCGCCTGCTGCTCTGGCACCATGTGGTCCCCGGCTGCAGTACTGGGACACAGTATGCAGCATGAGCTGGCCCGGTCCCTGCGATTCTTGGCTGGCTCTGTGCAGTGCCAGCCAGACCGGGCCAGTCCAGCTCCTGCTGCGCCCTGTGGTCTCAGCCGTGCAGCTGGGATGTGGTGCCAGAGCGACAAATGGGAAGGGATGGGGAACTGGCAGAAGAGCAATGGTGACAGATGGGAGAAGTGGCTGTGAGTGGGAGCATTGGCCTATGCTGGTGCTTTGGGCCAGGAGCAGCAGGAGCACAGAGCCTGGTCTGGCAGGAGAGCTGTGAGGGGCTCTGCCTACTGCAGGGTGCTGTGCGCTCCTCTCACTCCACAGCCACCCTCCCCCCACACATTCACAGCTCTCCGCACACACCCACATGCTCCCTCACCCAACATATATACACACACAACCACAAACCTATACCCACCCCCACACGCCCTCCCCACAATATAGAAGAGTAAGACTTCATTTTAAGCTATTATACAATCCCCTCTACGTACACTACACAAACACATGTAAATCAGGACAAAAATACTTTTTGAAATCAAATTAATGAATGTTGTAGTAAACGTTTGATTTTTAGAATATAATTTGGTATTTTTCTTATTCTGAGATGGCAAGCTCGTGCTGAAAGGAGTGCTTTTGGGAGGGACAATGGGAGGGACTTCCAGTGGCAAAGGTCAGGGGTTAGGGGGCAGGACTTCTGGTCCCTGTGTGGGCTGGGAGCAACCCGAGCACTTTTCCGTGCTGCACGCGGGCTGTGGCCAGCAGCCCGGGCACGCCGGGTCGGAGAGGGAAGGCCGTCGAGCTGGAATTAGGCACAAACGTGTATCGGTAGTTTTAAAGATTGTTTACTTACACCGGTGCTAGGCTCCACGGTGCAGAGCTCCGGATGCTCTGGGTGAACGAGCCACCAAAATGAGAATCGTAGATATGTCTTATAAAAGTCGTGCTCGAAGACGGGAAGAGGTGGGCGGTGGATCAGGCCGCCAAGCTCCTCTGGATCTCACACAGGGTTTCTATTACCCTGCCATGTACCCAGAGTCCCCATGAGATGGATGTGGAGTCCTCTTCGGCTTGGGCGGAAACCGCTCAAGCCTCTTATACAGCTAACAGGCCAATCGTTAGCCGCCAAGCGTGAATAATTTAGCACTAGCCAATCACGGGGAACGAATTTGCATACCGGTGGCGGGAACTCTTTTGCACCGTGCATTCCTCTTGCAACATGAGCAATGCACTCTGCAAAAGAAGCTGCAGAAAAGGCGGGAAACTCGTCCCTGAACCGGGGTTTTCCTCTACGACAGGAAACTCTCCCGTGCAATGAAGCTGCAACTTGGCGGGGATAATTCTGGTGCCGAAGCACACACAAAATCATGCCTTTGGGTCATGACAGTCCCAAGATGCCAACCAGGGGGCAGGCACCTGTCAAGGGGCTGGGCTACCCTTGCAGCCCCCAATGGCTTGCCAAAACTCAGTAAGCGGCCCTCCACCCAAAATAATTGTTCGCCCCTGAAATAAACACAGTTGTTGGGAGACACTAAAGGACCTAAAGGATACTAAAGGACCAGTGAAAAAATGCAGATTTCCCTGTTCTGTGATGCTCAACTTAACTGGAGTGGTATTCCAACTCACAAAAACAAGCAGGTATGTGAACCTAGACTACATATCCAGCAAATCCAGACATTCAGATAACTAGCAGTAACACCTTGCAGGATGCTAAACCCGAATTGTTTCTCTAGAGAAACCTGGATAGTTAGTCACTGGGTATGGCTTTATTAATGAATGCTCTGAAAAAGGGCACTTTATGCTGCAAACTTAGCCAACAAATCTCCCAACTATACAGTTAGTCCAATAAATGATATAAAACCCCCATCACTGAATGCCACCCAGTATACTATTGATTTATATATAAAACACTTTGACTAAATTTGTCATCTATTAAAGTATAATTAGTCCTTTCCAAAAGTACACACATACTAAATGAGAATGAAATGTGTTCCTAGTGCCTGGTTGATTTACAAAGTACTAGTCTAAGTCTGCCATAGCATCTACCAACCACAAGCATTGGCTACTCTTCAGCTTTTATTAATTCAAGAAGAAAGAGATGATCAACTATTCTATTTTGAAGAATTTTCTATTTCAGCAAAGAGTGCATGTATGCGTGTCAAGCAAAAACATCTTTTGACTGATGATTTTACTCCCTCATCATCCTGTAATGCTTATACAATGGTCATTCTGAATTTTTATAGTAAGAAGTTGTACAGGAAATATTTATCTGTTTAATAGCTGTAATGTTTAATGTTCTGGGCTGCTGCTGGGATCCAAATTCCTCACTTTCAGGCTCTGTGTCCTGCCCCCCCTCATAGTTATCTTACCTGCCATGACTTGATGTTATAGGTTAGTAGAGAGGCTGCCCTAGGAGGCAGATGTGGAGTTTGGGGTAGGTCCTTGTCTCAACTCAGGCCCTTCCAGACCTTGGGTCATTGTTACTCTGGCTGAGGCCTGTGCCTTGAGGTCCACTGCACCAGGACCCTAGGTTCTTGGCCCCCACTGAAGCCCTCTCTGGGCTCTGGGCCACTTGGCCCCTAGGTAAGTGCATTGGGTTTACACTGCACTCCAGTCTTGGTGCCAGATGCCCAGTCCTCTGACATATCACAGTCCTCCCTTTTGCAACATATTTGAGCTACTGCCCACACACAACATCCCAGGGCCCCAGCCCTCTAGGAGTGGGCTAGATTGAGTGCCTCTCCTGTACCCTAGGGGCCTCCAATCCACCCCTTACAGCCACCCAGGTACTCTGGTTCAAACATAAATCAAAACATGAGTATATGCTTCCAAACAGAAGGCTTGTCAAATACAAGCTCCCCTGCCGGGGTTAATTCTCACCCCAGGGTAACAAAAAAGCAAAAGGGGCAAAGTACTTATCTTGTGTTGCTTGCAGCACAGGGCTTCTTCTGCCCTTCTGTTGTACCCAGTCCTGTCCTCCAGTCGGTGTAGACTGGCTCTCCCTTAGAGCTCTGCCTCCCGCAGATCCTACAGTCAAACTACCCCTTCTGGGCTAAACCCAAGGCTTTTGAGCTTTTCCCTGGGTCATCTGACCCTCTACTTCCAGGCCTGCCAATTACTGCCTACGCATCTGTGGCATGTGGCCATTTTATTTAGGTCCCTTTTACCATTACGTCTGTTCAAAGGGGCTGGGCTGGCCAGTGGGCCCTGGGCTCCCTCCCCCTTCTCAGTAATGAGGCAGTGGCCCCATTTAATAATATAATTCTCATATTCTCACCCAGAACTGAAGAATGGCACTTTGTGCTCAAAAGCTTATCTAATTTCTCTCCAATTATACAATTGGTCCAGTAATTTCTCCCCAGTTATACAACTGGTTGGGGGGGGGGGGGCAGGCAGGCACCAAAGGCACCATTCGAAGGGCTCAAGTGCCTCTATACTAAAGTTAGTAGCATGGGAAACAATCAGGAAGAACTTGAACTCCTGCTTGCAAACAGTAACTTTGATTTTGTGGGGCTAAGGGAAACCTGGTGGGACTCCCACCTATGACTGGGCAGTACGCATTGAGGGCTATAGGTTGTATAGACAGGACAGAATAGGGAGGAAGGGGGGGTGATTTCTATGTTAAGGAGCGCTATACATCTACCCTAATCAAAATAGGATCAGAGGAGGAGAAAGTTGACATCTTGTGGGTTAGGATACATGGAGGTTGGGGGCAAAGGGACTTGGTGGTGGGGGTCTGCTACAGACCACCGCATCAAGAGAAAAAGCTAGACTTGGAATTCTTGAGGCAGCTCTCAGAGGCTGTACACTCTAGGGATGTGTTTGTCAAGGGGGACCTAAACTACCTTGACATCTGCTGGGAGGAACAGTCAACCAAATCCAATCATTCATATAGGTTCTTAACCTGCATACAGGACCTTCACCTAACACAGGAGATATATGGTCTCACTAGGGAGAATACCTTACTGGACCTGGTGTTAACTACAGGGGATGACCTGGTAGGAGAGCTGCAGATTTGTGGTCACCCTGGGGACAGTGACTATCAATCAATCAAATTCACTATACAGCATTGGGTGGGAAAGATAACTAGTAGGATGGAAGTAATTGACTTTAGGAAGGCTAGCTTCAGTGTGCTCAGGAGTTTAGTTATTGATGCACTGCAGGATAGGAACATTGGCGAGATGGGAGTCCAGGAAGGGTGGTTGTTCCTTTGAGCACAGAGGGAGATGATCCCATTGTATGGGAAAGGGGGCAAAAGGGCCAAAAAACCTCCTTGGCTAAACAGAGAAATCCAGGGAAGCCTAAAGGCAAAAAAAGAGGCATACAGGCAGCGGAAGCAGGGGAAAGCTACCAAGGAGGAGTATACGTATTTGGCCCATACTTGCAGGGAAACAGTTAGAAAGGCTAAAGCAACTACAGAGCTGAGGCTGGCAACAAAATTAAAGACAACAAAAAGTCTTTTTTTTTTCTTTTTTCTTTTTTAAGGTATGTAGGGAGTAAAAGGAAGGCACAGGTCAGTATAGGACCTTTACTGAACAAGCATGAGCAATTAGTGACAGACAGCGAGGACAAGGCTGTGTTTTTCAATGAGTTCTTTGCCTTAGTGATCCTGAACAAGGGTCAAGGTAAGTCTCCTAATGGGTTCTTAGATGGGCATCAGAGGGACACCAGCCCACCAACTGTTGATGCTGACTTGATGCAGTCACTTGGATGGACTGGATGCATTTAAGTCATCAGGCCCGGATGAGCTGCATCCAAGGATACTGAAGGAATTGGCCGGCGTCATAGCAGAACCACTGGCATGGCTGTTTGAGCACTCGTGGCACTTAGGTCAGGTCCCAGAGGACTGGAAAAGGGCTAATGTGGTCCCTATTTTCAAAAGGGGGAGGAAGGAGTATCCAAGTAATTATAGGCCAATTAGTCTCACCTCTATCCTTGTAGAAGTCTTTTAAAAAAATTATTAAGATTATTAAAATTATCATATTTGTGTGAGTCCAGTGGGAAAAATAATGCAGCAGGGCAACCAGCACGGATTCATAGCAGGTAGATCATGATGGAGTGAGATGGGAGTCCAGGAAGGGTGGGTGTTCCACAAGAGAACGATACTTCAGGCACAAAAGGGGACCATCCCAGTGCACGTAAAGGGAGGCAAAAGAGCCAAGAAACCCTCTTGGCTGAACAGGGAAATCCAGGAAATGCCTGAAGATTACACAGTCTGGTGGGTGGCAAACTGGCTTGGGGGTCACACCCAGAGAGTGGTGGTGGATGGGTCGGTATCAACCTGGAAGGATGTGGGCAGTGGGGTCCCACAGGGCTCGGTCCTTGGACTTGTACTCTTCAATGTCTTCATCAGTGACTTGAATGTGGGCATGAAGTGTACTCTGTCCAAGTTTGTAGACGATACTAAATTGTGGGGGGAATTGAACACACCGGAAAGCAGGGAATGACTGCAGGCGAACCTGGACAGGTTGGAAAAGTGGGCAGAACACAATAGGATGCAGTTCAACAAGGACAGAGTGCTGCACCTAGGGTGTAGAGTGATGCAAAATGCAGAGTGCTACACCTAGGGAGTAAAAATATACAGCACACCTGCTGGCTGGGAAGTGACTCTCTCAGCAGCACAGAAGCAAAAAGGGATCTCAGAATCACAGTGGACTCCAAGATGAACATGAGTCATCAGTGTGACAAAATCATTAGCAAAGCTAACTGCACTTTATCATGGATTAACAGATGCATGACAAATAGAACCAGGGAAGTGATACTTCCCCTGTATGTGGCATTGGTCAGACCACAGTTGATGTACTGCATCCAGTTTTGGGCGCCGTACTTTAAGAAGGATGTGGATAATCTCAAGAGGGTCCAGAGGAGGGCCACTTGTATGGTTAATGGTTTGCAGGCCAAGCCCTATGAGGAAAGACTAAGGGACCTGGATCTCTTCAGCCTCCACAAGAGAAGGCTGAGAGGCGATCTTGTGGCCGCCTACAAATTCATTAGGGGGGGGCGCAGCAAGGAACCGGAGATGCTCTGTTCACCAGGGCACCTCTTAGGGTAACAAGGAACAATGGCCACAAACTGAGAGACAGCAGATTTAGGTTGGACATTAGAAAGAACTTCTTCACCATAAGGCTGGCCAGAATTTGGAATGGGCTTCCAAGGGAGGTGGTGCTCTCCACTGGATAGGCATCTGGCTGGGGTCATCTGACCACAGCACTCTTTGCTGCCCAGGGCATGGGGTCATACTCAATGATCTATTGAGGTCCCTTCCAACTGTAGCATCTATGACTCTATGAAAAGTAGCCAAAAAACTGTCAATTCAGCAGTGGTATGAAGATTAAAACTGGACTTCACCTCTGCTGCTTGCTGGGCAGGGAGAAGCAGCAGGCATTATAGTAAAGTGTCTCCATACTTCTACTCCAGTGAAGAAAATCAGCCTTTCCATTTGAGAAACATATTCCAATTTTGGAATATTTCTTCAGCCATCATGGTTACAATAACACTCTGATCCTACCACAATTCTGTTATGCTAGGGCAGGGTTCATACAATTTGCAGTTTTTGTAACATACTTTTTCTTCATTATAAATTATGAAAAAATATTTTTACTGTATCTTGATCCGGCATTCAAAAAAAATCTCAATGAAAAATTGAAAATGGCTATGGATATTTAGTAATCATTTACCATTCTTCTTGGAGTGACAAATTAACCAGATTTTACTGTGTATTAGTAAAATATACACAATAAATTCAGATCCTCAACTCAGTACAGTACACACAATTTAGAATTTGGCTCTCAAGGTCTGATTTGTTGCCTATGAATCATGCAAAAAAAATCATAGGTGTATCTCAAAGGGTCCATTAATTTGAATTTTAATCTTTAAACAGTTTTCTGCAACCCTTCATTAATAAAAATGATGTGATATACAGCACTTAAGAATAATTTCTAAATTTTTGTCTATGTGAAAACACTCAGAATTAAGTAAACACGATTAACAACATGTTATATCAGAGTAAAAGTATGAAAACAAGTAGAAGTATACTATAAAAATATTGAAATATAGAACTTTAAAAGCTTATATTGCATCTGGGACTAATCACCGACTGGCAGTAAAAATCCATTTTTGTGCTAGAGAAAGAGAAAGTAGAGATGTACCATCAGAGCTATAACAGCCAACCTGCTGGTACAGAGCAAGATGCTTCAGGCTGCATTACACTGCTTCTCTTCCGTAAAAGGACAGCGTGAACATCAAAATGGATTAACATTTTGCTCTTAATTTTTACTCTGATGGAACTTAATGCCTCGTCTACACAGATAGCACAAACTATTAATCTGTGTTAGCACGTCTTTGTTTTTTGGGCCCAATGTATTGATTTAAATTTGAGAATAAATTAATAGTTCTGTTAATTAGTTCTGATTTTTTTCATCATAACATTTTAATCTTCCTGAGAATAAAAAGCAAATTTTTGCTTAACTGGGCACTTCTGATACAAGAATACATTGTGATCTTCTGCATTTAAGACCAAGGAATATACAGCTCCAAACTGATCAATATATAATAGAATTCTCTTGCCTGGAGTACAGAAAGTCATTATAGTAAATCCTTCCATGTGCTGCTAACTCTTAAACATAACAGTTTCTTTTTAAAGTAAAAAAGAAATATGCTGTGCTAGTCACCAACTACTTGAAAAGCAAAGCCCATAAAGAATTAAATTTATTCTCCTCTGAATACAATTTAATGGTTAGTTCCATAGCTTTGAACCAGCTTCTGAAACTATAATTTTCTAACCATTTATTTAACTTTCCAACAAAAAATTAAGTAAGTTACCACATTTAATTAGTTTTAAATCCAAAGCTGTTTTCCCTTCCTCCTTGGTTATAGTACATAAGTACACTATTTTTAGTAACTATACCTCATTAGAAAGGTGTCCCTCTTCTAGTTGTTCATTGACATTATTTAAAATACAAGGCAGGGTAGAATTGCACCTTACAGACTAACTAAATTAGGGTTAGTACCTAGTACACACAATTTAGTTAGTACCTATGAGCTCCAGCTCATAAAAGCTTATGCTATATATAGAATTGAGGATGATTTGAATATAAAAAGGAGGAAGAGAAGGGGAGGGGATAGTTCTAGGAGAGGTAAATAAGCAAAGAACCTAAAGGAAGAAAGGAGTCACAAAAGCAAATACAGGCAATAGGATAAGAATCCACAACCCTCGTTTAAACAATTAATAATGCAAATTAGTCTGTAGAGTATTTCTTGTTCCACAATTTCCTATTCAAATCAGTTTTTAAATGTTTGCTGCCAGAGAACAGCTACTCTGAGGTCAATGATGAAATGTCTGGGGACATTCCAAAGTGTCTGGACACAGGTTTTTGTGTCTTTCTGGAGCTGATGAAAAATTAGTGTTCACTCACCCTTTCACATATGGATCACCCCTTCTTGCCAATCTAGACAGCTAAGGGGCACTATAAGCAGGTGATGGCACATATGACATTGGTAGTTGCAGGTGAATGAACCTTGGATGTTATGATCTGTATTATTTGGTCCAGTGATGACAAGGTCTGTATTGATGCTAGGACAAAGCAGGCATCTGGGTCTGCTGAAAGGCCCAATGCTTTGCTAAGAATGAGAGTTCTGTAGCCTTTTGCTCGAGAGATGTTGTTAGACATTGGGGGGCTTTCTGTAAACCAGGACAGGTTTGTTCCAAGTAGCTACCTTCTCCAGGAGTGGTTGATGGACATGAATGATGTTTCTAAGGTGTTCAAGCCGGGGGGGGTTGTAGGTGACAACCAGACGGACTCTTGCTGACTTTGCCCAGGGCTTGGTATTGTAGAGGTATTTAAAATTGGAGGGTTAGATTTGAAGACCAGTCTGGATCCGGACCCTGCAGAGAAGTCCTTTAGTGCAGGTCCTGGGTGGCAAGAACTAGCGTTTTTTAGTCTGGCAGGCTAGGTACAGACAGTCAGACAGTCCTTAGGATGAACTGATTCAGTCTTTGCAGGTTAAACTGCACAGATTAAATTGAAACAGAAGTGAATAGACATTTACCTTTGATTCAGGAAATGCAGCAACATGCCTGCAGTAGCTCAGGACAGAAGCTAGAGGGGGAGGGAGGGGGATGCTAGAGCATGGTTCTCTGGCTGTGTGTTCACTTCCTCTTCCTGCTGTCCCCAAGGTCTCTGGGATTTGCAGTCCAGAATTACAACAGTAGGAATATGCAGGGTTTCTCATCACTTCCTCTTCCTGCTTCCTGGTACCTCTGGGATTTGTAGTTCACAGTTGCAGCCAGCAGTAAGTTGAGTTGGGGAAGGAGTGTTTAACCCTCCTCCCTGGCCCCAGACCCCAGCCAGGATTTGTCTGGGGGGGGGGGGGGGCGGCCGCGGGGGGGGGGGGGGGGCAGTCCTCCACACTGTACACTGGGCTGCATCCCCAGCCAGGCTTCCCTCCCCGCCACCCCCTTGTCAGCCAGCCCTCACTGCTGCAGCTAGGGAGCGGAGGGGCCAGGTCAGCCCTGGTCTCTGGAACAGACAGCACCACTCAGACCAGGGCCGGAAAGCATACTTAGGGACTGTGGTTTAACTTGAACCAGGAAGGGGTCTGGGACAGAAGTTTCATAAACTGGTTTGACCCAAATCAGTTAAGTTTGATATTACATTCAACCAGGTTTATCTTAATTAAACCAGTTTCAGCCATTTTGAAACTGGTTTATGTGCACTGAGCTTCCATTCTGTTACAGGTTTAAGCCAGTTTCTGATCACCTAAACTGGTTTATGTGTAACTTCTGTCCCTAGCCAAGAAGAGAAGACTGAGCGGGGATTTGATAAGAGTCTCCAAATCCCTGAAGGGCAATTATTGAGAGGATGGAGATGGGCTTTTCTCTGTGGCTATAGGAACAAAACTAAGAGCAATGGCCTCAAGCTACAGCAGGGGAAATTTAGGTTGGAGATTTGGAGGAACTTTCTTTCAATGGTAGGCAAGCTTTGGAGCAGGTTACCTAGAGAAACTGTGGAAACTTAGCTGGGATGGTTTAGTCAGGGATGTTCCTTGAGGCAGGGGGCTGGTTAAATGATTTTGTGAGGCTCCTTCCTGCTCTGCTTGCTTATGATCCTACTCTATACAACCTATGATAAAGATGGTGGATTATATTCTATCTTCAGAAATGCATATACATATATACATACATTCCAAAGTATCCCTATGCACAATTACAGGAGAGGAAAAATCTGAAACATATTTTTTGCGGAGTAGAGGATATAATAATATTCATTTTTGTATCTTTTTTTGTCCAAAGGTCATCCACTTCTGTTACAAATACAGCTATATCACATTATTAAAATGAAAGCTCTGGTTTCTAGCACGCTCCTCAAATCTTTACAAGCATATCTCTATAAAATGGAATGGGTTTATTTATCAGCATTTGTGCCATTTATTGCCATAAAAATTGCATATCTTTCAAATATAAACAAACTTATCACAATACTCCTGTAAAATGCTTTTTATCTCTTGTCTGGAATTAGAGAAGATGAGGGAGAGAGAGATTCAAACCTTAATTTTCAAAAGTAATTAGTCATTTGGGTCCTGTTTATGGTCTTAAAGCAGGGTCTCTAAGACATTCAGAACATTTTAAGCATTCAGTTTTTAGTAATCAGGTCAGTGTAAGATTCTCAAGTGAGAAAACACAAAAATCTAAAGCTGTCAAAATCACCTACTTAGCTTCTCAATGGTTAAGATACCTCATACTTGGCTCTATACTGTTGCAGCTAGATTGCTTCAAGAAGGCAAGGCAGTCCATTTAAAAAGCTCTCATATATCTCTACATTATACTGCAGTCTGTAATGTGGAAATACACAAAGCACTCACATGTGAAGATTCGTCGTTGATCTCATTGGTTGTATTCTCTATGAGGAACTGTCAGGGCAGCAGATGCCAGCAGCTTCTTAGTAAAAAATAGTTTTACAACTCTACTACATCAGTTGCAGTCCGGTCTGACCTGCTAACTGTGTGGGCCAGAGACAAGCATGCCTTCTTGCAGGCAACCTGAGCTGGCTTGGGAGCTGAATGACTACCAGCCTAGGGGAAGGATATGAACTTTTTAATCCTGTCTACTGAACTCACCTCAGGAGTAACCGAGTCCTGACATCCTTTTCCAAACCAATCCCTTGAAAAGATTGTCTATATTCCCAAAGTTTAAGAGAGGCTACAGGGAATGGAAGGTCCAATGAAAGTCCTATTACTTCTCTTAATGCATTTACACTTTTATACCAATTTTGCAAATTGGGCTAAACTCCACAACATTCTTTATACAAAAACTGGAGCAGGTAGGTTTTCTACCTTATTTTAACCACAAATTGCAGCAGCAATACCCTTGTTCACATCCCAGTGACATAAGCAAAAACAAAACTAAAACTAAAATAAAAGACAGTTCATATACTGTGATAAGAATGTCTGCTTGAGGAATTATAAAGTAGAACTGTAACTTTCTATGTCAATGTAACTGCCAAAGGTTTCTCATGTAAATTAGCCTGTTTACCTCATTACCTAGCTTTTTTGAGAGCTATTACATGCTTATATGCAACAGACACCAGTACTGCATAGACAATTAAAAGATATGTTCCACAATTCAAGTTAAGATACAGCACCATGGTCATCAATAGAAAGGACAGAATAGGGGAATGAGGTACTCCACTTAATTATTCACAAATCTTAGTGGTTTTATATATGATATTATTAAATAGTGATGTAGACTAAAGTTGCTGGCTTAAAGAAGCACAATTTTAAAGACTCAAATCTTGCCCCTACAAGAAGAGTGCACACACAGATGTGTACCTCCCATGTAGAGTCCCATGGAATTCAAAGGGGTCTTCTCAGGAATAAGGACCTGCACTAAAGGACTTCACTGCAGGGTCAGGATCCAGACTGGTCTTCAAATCTAACCCTCCAATTTTAAAAAGTGAGACAACTGTGGGGAATCACGCTGTTGGATTTAAAAAACATATTTGAAATGTCTTTCTATGGTAAATGCTCCATTTGTTTTAGTTTTGCAATGGGTTTAAAACTTCCAAGGAATGAGTTAACTTTTTGAGCTGTAAATAATGAATTATGCCACCAAAAACAATAATGAATATAAAAGCTCAAGCTTAGATAAAAATCAGAAAAATAAGAACCAAAAGGTGAATACTGAACAGAATTGTTCCATAGCTGTTTTGATCTGATTTTCTCTTCTGCTTTCTAAAGTACATCTTTGAGAAATTCTACAAAATGAAAGAATTTCAGTGGAAAATCTGGAGTCCTTTTAAAATAAGACATGGTTTATTGGTATTTTAGATAGATCAAAGATTTTGACTAAATCGTTATTCAAAGCTATTGTTAATAATTTTACATTAGAAGTAAATTACAAACATCGAACAAACTTTGAAGTATACAAACTACTTTGACAGTACTTTCAATAGAATGAAATATAATTTTAGATAAATTAAGACAAACTTAGATTGTTCAGTTTAGACATGCCCGCAGCATCTACACGAGACATTTACTGTAGTTGCCTAATTGGCTCCACAGTAAATGCCTCAGCATCTATGTGTGAAGTGCTATTAGGATGGAGTAAATTAATTAACTCTGCCATAGGTTAGTACTTGTAAACACAAGTACTATCCTATGGCAGTTTTTTACTCTGCACCCATGCATGTGTGACGGGGCCTCCTCGGGACCGAACTCTGTGGCCCACCCGCCTGTCACCGTGACAGGGGGCCTACTTAGGGCCGAGCTCTTCGTGGCCCGCCCACCTGTCTCTGGGCAACCGCCCGCTTATCTCGCCCACCACGCCTTTGATGATAATTGATTCATTCCGATGTCACTTAAGCGGGAGGCTACCCATTGTAATGCCCCGATGCCAGGGGGCGCTCTGCGGCTCCGACCTCCCCTAATAGCGCAGCCCAAGCCTCGCAGATGGCATCTAGGTGTTCCCATAATCACTGGCCCCACACTGGGCCCCAGAATCATCCATACAGGACCCCTCTCTATGATCCTCTCCACTCAGGC
>NW_005842487.1:617244-621108 GCF_000455745.1 Alligator sinensis | reverse complement strand
GCCCTCCCCCCCCCCAAAGCCAGTCGGGACCCCAGGCCCCCGGCTCTTGCGCGTCCCTCACGGTGGGCCCCCGGCCCTTTTGACTCTCATAGCCCTGGCCCCAGCTTGGGCCAGTCGAGGGTACTCTCCCCTTCGGGCTGGGTCTCTCTAGCCCCTCACTCGCATCCTCAGGCCTCACCGTGCCACTACTCCCTTTCTCCAAAGGGGTAACCGCAGCACCACGCCCTGTACACTATCACACTCTTGGGGTCCGCCCTCTCTGGGCCCCTCACAACCATAGGGTTACCCACCCGGCAGTGGGAGCTAGGGGTTAAGGAGCCCTGACCCGCCTTTCACTGGGGTGGTAACTGGCTTGGCATTTCCTGGGGGCTCCCGCACCACTGAGCCCTCCACCAGACCACCCACTCCCGGCAGGGTGCAGTTTCAGGTCATGCCCAGGACCAGGAGCCTCCTTACCATCCCCTTGCAGCTCCCCCTTACCTCCGGGTTGTTCACAGCAGCCCTATGGCCAGGCGATGTTGCTGCCTGTTGCCTGCAGCCAAACTGCCCTGTTTAAATAGGCAGCCGCTGTCTCCAAAATGGCTGCCCTCATCAGGCACCTGGAGGCTGCCAGCTCCAGGCCCTTAAAGTGGCAGACACACCCTGTGCTCTGCCACACATGTTTAGACACTGATAGGGCTGGCTGAGGCATAAGGGTGCTTTAGTGTGGGTGATGCCCCTCTGCAGCATGTTGAGCCAGGGCAGAGCTGCTAGCAGGTGCTGCTCCAACCCAGCTCAACGTGCTATTGTCCTGGGCACACATTCAAATGCAGCACCCAGAGCAATAAACTCAGAAGCAATATGCACCTGAGCTTTTTACTGTTCATTAATTGCATGCATAGATGCACCCTATTTGTACTAGACAATATTACATTTGTAAAAGAGAGCTTGCAACAAATAATTCTTCAGTCCCTTTCAGTTAGAAATACATTTTCAATACAAGGATTTACTTTAAATTCCAGCTATATCACTACATTTTATGAGGGCATTGACCTTTAAAGGACAGCACCGTATAAAACCTGTTTAATAACACAAACTGAACTCTGAAATGCTAGTACTTTAAAACTTACAGTAAAATTTCTAATAGGGTAGGTATACAGTTGCTATCTGTCTTTAAAAAAAAAGAATAGTGCTGAGCTCCTAATCACCAACATCATTAGCTTTTGTATTAAATTTATCTACATAAAAAATACAGTCTCACCAACTTTATAGGATTTCTTTTATATGCAATACTTTGCAGTCAGATAGCCCTAAAGTAAGGGCAGATAAACAACACTTTTTACGATGTGTGCAGTTTTTATTCAAGGTCTTTAATTCTGATTGATTTTTTCTCCCCCAGTGACTATAATAAGAACTACTCAGGAAAGGAAGGTAGAGTAGAAAATAATATAAAAAAATGACATTATTGCTAGTTACTTAGCAAAATGTTGGCAATAATTCTAAAATTCAAATATATATTATACAAGTGTGGGGGCAAAATACATTTGTAACATTATTTTGGAGAGTTTATAACAGTATTCTGCTACTGAATAGTAGCTTATACTTTATACTTTCAAAACACTGATATTGAATTAGATAGTTGATCTGGCTCATAAGTTTAATGTTGGCACAAATGTCTGATATTGGGGCACAAATGAATTTGAATGTAGCAGAAAAAGCTAAAGCTAACAGGAGAGCATCTGATAATATAAGACACAGCATACAACAACACTTTATTTAACACTTTCTAATTGGTTTCTTTTTCTGCTATAATCCCTTCTGCCCTCACAGCACTTAAAATGTACCAACTGACACCATTCATAACTTAAAATAATGAACTAAATTCAGTGGTAGTCTATGTTGCTAACGTATGTTTGTAAATTGAAAGCTTGAGTTTTAATTTCAAAACAATTAAGACAAATCTTTGACAGTTTTTATGCTGTTTTTTCTTATCCTATATTTTTCAAGGTATATCATAATGACTGTCACTAAATCTCATTTCTTGTGTATAGGAAAACTCTCTTTTACAATATTTTCCTTAAAATCTTGATAGAGTTTAGCATTCATAAAAATGCTGAACTGGAAGCTCTACAAACTAATTATCTATAAAACAAATACCAAGTTTCCATTAGTCAGTCTTCAAAATTAATCACCAATCACTGAATTGGTAAACATTGTCACTTCAGTTATAGTTAAGAAATAGAAAGTAATTTATTCCCATCTTATGTGCATATATGAAAGCACATACAACTTGCCACTACTACAGAATTTTAGAAGAGCAATTGAATTCTCTCTTGAATGCAACCAAATTTTACTAGTATCTTGATTCCAGCCCATTAGCAAACTAATGATACATATACATAGTAAAATTAAGGTGTAACTATATAGCAGGTATGTGTTAATATAGCAAGCATGGTTAACAAGAACAGTGGAGGTGAAGTAGTGTGGAGTTCAACAGTGGTTAGGAACCTGAGTACATTCCCAGGGTCCTTGTGCTGCCACGTCTTGCCATTCTGGTTACTTATGCTAGCTAAAGGCTAGTATAGGTTTGCATACCTACACTGTAATCACATCTTTGCTTGCAGCACAGACATACCTTAGGAGGGACTGCTATTATAAGGCTTAATTTCTCAAGACGTGTTCCATTTTTGAGTTCTCATTCATTCTCTCTAGATGTTAAGATGCCTATGTCCATGCAATCGGTGGAATTTTCTTACCATAAGCTGTGTTGCACAGTTCATGTAGTAAGCATGGGAACCTTGGGTAATGTAGAAAGTCATAAACTATGCTTAAAGACATGAATACTAGGTTTTGATTAATCTCAACAGAAGTAGCTTCACACTAGTAGCATAAACAAATTCAGGCTAGCTTTAACCTAACATGGAGCTCAGCATGGACAAATCTATCCCGCTTTTTGAGACTGGGCCTGAAGTATAGACATATCCAAAGACTAGTTAACCAATCAGCTCTGGTGTCAGTGTCAGAAGTGGCAAGACTTGTGTGTATGAGGTGTTTTTAGATCTTCAGAGGAAGAGCAATACTTGAATTAATAACTTACAGCTTATTGTACTTATATTTGAATTCCTATTCGGTGCCATGCCAGTAGGAACTGTTTCCCTACTCCATTTCCATCAAGATTGACACTTAGTATGTTTGCATACAAGGAACAGAAACACAAAATACTTGGAATGTGCTTTGACATCTTTTTTGTTCTTCTACTGCTTACAGATTATTTTCCAAAGTCAGCAAGGGTGAAATGTTTATTACAAACATTTGCTTCTTTCTTTCTCATCAAAAACAGAGGTCACAGAGAACAAAAGCTGTCATAAACAGCTCTCTGTCTGACCTCTCGGCCAAAAAAAGAGCAGGTTTATTACTAACACAGTGGATTTCTTTAAAATACTTCCTTGGCTGACTGGAATTGGTCAGAAAGGGAAACAACTGCTCTGCCTTAACAGTCTCAGGTACCTCTGATCTTAAACCATTTGGGTACCCCTCAGTGGCATTCTCTCAGAGCCCAAATGCCACATACAGGCAACTGTCTCTTCTTAGAAAAATGGGACAGGCTGAAGGAGGAGTAATTTTCACCTAAAAGCTATGATTTGTTCCTCAAGCTCTGCAGTGGAAGACACAACCTAAGATTCAATGGACCACCAGACATAGCAATCATTTTCAAGTGACTTAGGGTATCTTATTCTCCAAAACCAACTTGTAGATCATATTAAATCAAATTGTACAATTAAAATAAAGTTACTGATTGATTCCAATTTCTCCACTTTCACATAGTGGATCTCAGATACCAGAGGTACTATTTTGAATAAAGGGTATTGGGGGGGGGGGGGGGGG
>NW_005842487.1:610205-617213 GCF_000455745.1 Alligator sinensis | reverse complement strand
GTGAGGGGAAGGGGTGGGGGGGGGGGGGTGGGGGGGGGGGCGCATGACAGGGACGGGACATATAATTTCCCAAATCTATGACTATTCCTGGCCATTATATTTCCAGCAGGGGAAATACCTCTCTCCCACTAGAAACAGAGCATGAGGGTATTCATGAAGTCTCAGGAGACATGCAGTTATGAAGATCTCACCTGCATGAGAGGGCCTCTCAGGTAGGAATAAATACCTAAACACTTCCCTTCCGCTTGACTCCTCTTGGTTCCCAAAAGGAGCTGAGCAGCTGCTGCTCCCCATACCTTCCCCAAGTCAAGGTGACCAGTTGGATGTCTATGAACTGCCACAGTTCTGAAGGCTAAGGTTCATGTACTACTCTGGTACTTAAATAACTTTGCATAAAATAATTTTAAATATTATAGTGTATTCCTTTTATTACTATATATAATTATTTAGTTAGTATTTATAAATAGGGCTTGGAACAAAATGACTACATTTTCTCAAAGCCAAGGTGACTTAGAATTTAAGACTGTTCCTCCCCTCCCCCCCCCCCCCATTAGATTCTATACAAGGACAATTATAAATTTGCTATAATTTTGCATGTATAGAATCTAATTATTGGACGGTCATCTTAAATTCATTCCCTATACCCTGCAGCAGGGAAGGCAGTGGCAGGGGAGCAGGTGGTCTGACCCTCACCACTTATCCCCCTGGTGACTGCCCTCCCCATGCTCTGTCTCTGGCTCTAGCTTTGACCCAAGGAATAAAGCCACTGTGGCTCTGTGCTCTTGGCCTTGGCCAGGCAGTTGTCCCAGTCCCGGCAGCTTTGGCCCCAACTGCAGTCCTGACCCCAGCCAGGCAGCAGGGGCAGTGGCAGTTCTGGCTCAGGACCCATCCAAGCCCAGGACAGGCAGTCATGATGGTTCTGGGCCTGACCTTAGTCTGAGGCAGGCAGTGGCAGCAGCTCTGGGGCAGACTTAGCCTGGGGTAGGCAGTAGCAGCAGTTGAGGGCCTGGCCTGGAGCAAGAAGCAGTGGGAACTCCTCGTCTGGCCCCGGTCTGACAACAGCTTCAGCTCTGGCCCATCTCAGAGCTGCAGCTGTATCAGATACTTGCCCCAGGCCAGTACTCAAATCCAAAATTAGGCTTTTCTACTGCCCCCATGTTGAATAAGGAAAAAACCATCTTGCTTTGGATTTGAGTTAGTACGGTAGCTATTAGTGTCATTTATGTATTCATGCTATCTGGGTATTTTTGTGGTTAATATTTGACATAATTGTTTTAAAAGATTTGTCCATACATATGACTATAAAATGTCATGATAGCAGTATTCTGCATGCTACTGGAAAAAAATCTGTCATCAATAAAGATTTTTTTTTAATAAAAAAGGGTTGATATCTAGGTATTTGATATTAAAGTGATAATAATAGTCAGTAAAATAAATCACTGCAATGAAACAGTAAAGATGAAAATACTTAAACCTAAGGAGGAAAAACCAGAGTGGATTCAGAACTACATTTATGAACTACTAACCTAAATGGGATTGAATGTCAAAGGATTTTACAATAAAAAGTATGCAATGTGCTTGCCTTGTATAAATCACACTATTCAGTATTCATCTAGAACACCCTGACATGACAGAACTTACCTCATATGAATTTGTGGGGGAAAAAAACGTTAAAAAAGAAATGAAAAAGAGCTGGAAATGACTGGAGAGTACTGGGCTATCAATATTTTAACAAGGACCTCCAAATTCACCACTGCCCCATTAGCCTGTAATGAACTCTACAGTTACAACTGCACTGTATGTATAAGAATAGTGGGGGAGGAGGGGTGGCAGCGGAAGAGAAGGAAGGCTGTAGCTTAGGCCCATAGCGGCAAAGGGCCTAGTACTGGCCACTATTGGAAACTAACTAGTGGACAAAGCTAAGCACTCATGTGATTGGACATAGCAATTCATTCTTTTTAGTCTCTTTGTTTTTTCAAATAGCACCACTGGACGAACTACAGCAGGGAATGTCTCGCTTAAGTATAGTAACCCCATTCAGACAAAAGAAAGGTAAACTGCATGTTATCCAGCACATCAGATGTAAACACGATTATCATCGAAGCCAGCCTCTCTCACTTCTTTTTGTATTGTTCTCTTATACTTTTCACTAACTGTGCTGTTTCCTGTATCTGCTACTGGCAGCATCTCAAGTAGTTAACACAGTACCCACCTTCCAGCCCAAACTGTAGCAATTTTTTGGGTATACTTTTTCAGTACTCCAGTAGCATGAATCATCTACCAGTGTTGTATGATCTATCCAAATGTGCTCCCTGACCATTTGTCTCAAAAGATGTGGCTCTAGTGTGGTGAATCTCAAACAGGGTGCCACCCTACAACTTGTGATGCCTTGAGATCCTTTCAAGCATGCCACTGGGTGCCACATAATGTTAGTGCTGTTAGGTAACCAAACGTGATTCACAAGATAAAGCCAGAAATTTCAAATAGGAATCCCTAGTGTTAAATACATTCTGACCTGTTGTGGTCTTCCTGAGTTCTTTACAATAGAAAAACTGCTCCATTATTTTTCTGTAGTCAAAAATCAAGTGATAACTAAGAACTGACATTTTCTGAGGGGTGTCTCGAGTCTAATGAGGGGTCTTGAGTCTAAAAAGTTTGAAAACTTTTTTCCTTTGTACACACATTTTTTGCCCTTTCTTGCACTGCAACTGCATGACTGTTTGCACGAGTAGGTTTTCTGGATGCTTCAAAGCTAGAGACAGACATTCAAAAAGCCTGAATTGATTAAATCTTTGCAGGTTAGTCTAACCTGCCTAAGCTGATTTGTAAGCTGTTTGTAACCGCACAGATATCCCCTCTGGACTGAAAAAATACAAACACTGATGCGATGTTCCAAAAAAAACAACAACCAAGTTTAAATTCTATAAACCTATTTAATTTAATGAGGATTAAAACCTGTGGTGTGTACAGGCACCCTACAGCTCTAGTGGCTGGTATGAGGAGTTAACAGGAATAGCTTTTTCAGCATAAACAGACCATCTGGAGATAGTTTTCTGAGGTTATGCAGTGAAACCAAAACTAATATTGTTTGCTGGTGGAGGTAAGATAAGAAAAAATAAGGAAAAATTCCGGGAGGTAAAACAAAAGAAAATTATTGCTCATTGGTGAGATTCCACATAAATATCTGTGTAAGTTGGAGTTTTATGTGCTGACAGATACCATGAAGCTGAACTACCCAAAAAATGTCATAGGACTCATATATATTCATGTCCAAGTAAAAGAAATAGTTATGAGTAGAACTTTTCAGTCAGGGCATTTCAAATGATGTTAAACAAATTTACTGAAAAATTGTTTAAAATTAAATATAAAAATGAACGTATTCTTACCAGAATGACTTGGAAAAGAACTGGAACAAGATTGCTCTCTCCAACCAGGCTGTAAAAACATTAAGATACATATATTTTTATATTAGAATTGTCAACTGGTATTTAACATACAAGTTACTCAGGGAGCAATGCAGCTCAAAAGTCTTTGTTGCGAAAATCTCTGACCCAGAACCCTAGCCTTTGACTAACTCTTCACATAAATGAGCTATTAAATAGAAACAGCAATGTAATACTTCTTTGGAAATTACTCCTAGGTCTGACTTACTGATGTGAGGCAAGTGAGTGGAACAGTAAGTAAATTAATATTTTTTAAATGGCAGAAATTAATTAAAATTTAGAAATACAATACTATAAAGACTATCAAACAGTCAATGTAGACCATGAAATAATTTGAACTAATAGACCACAATGCCTACAGCGAAATAATAAGCAGACTGCATGTTAATTTTTTATGTATGCTCCATTAACTATCCTCTCTACTTTAACATATTAATGTACAATGAATATGCAGCATCTTCTCTCTTTAAAGAGAGTCAGGAAATGATTACCTAGTGGATTTCATATATCTCCCAGCAAAAACAAATATAAAACATGTGTTCTATATTTTTCTTATAATATGTTCTAATAGTGGAATATTCAGAAAAAAAGAAACAATTTTATTTCTGAAGCATTTTCCAAGAGGATGTGAAAGGGTTTATATATATATATATATAATTATAT
This sequence comes from Alligator sinensis, assembly GCF_000455745.1. Classification (NCBI taxonomy): domain Eukaryota; kingdom Metazoa; phylum Chordata; order Crocodylia; family Alligatoridae; genus Alligator; species Alligator sinensis. Next base: position 613,107 of record NW_005842487.1, on the reverse strand, counting down.
ATATATATATATAATTTATAAATATATATATATAAATTAAACTTTACAATATATTTGTAAGCAACTGTAAGGTCAATCTGCTTCCTTTAAAATTAATGAGTGTTTTGCAAAACAGCTGTTGATTTTAGAGAGAACAGGAAGAGGTCTCAGCATTCCATATGGCTAAAAACTGATTTACTTTAAAAGTGTTCACATTTATTTTAATAGTCTAATTTTAAAAGCTTCTTACATTAAAAACAAACAAAACTATGTCACCATTAAATCTGTGAGGTTGAGCATTCAGACGTCAGGAAATACAGAACTGAGATTGTTTATATTAATTTAAATTTGGCCTTACTGTGAACACACATTATGATACAGTCCCTAATTTCATGACTACGTACTATTTTTCTCCACAGAACATCTGCTTAATTCAGTGAATGTGTACTTATTCAATAGGGTTTTTAACCCTTGTCACTCAGTGAGCTGTATCATGCCTTATTTCACACCATTCAAACCTGGCCTTGAATATCTTCTGTGTTTATCTTACGGTTCTTATTTTCACAGTACGCAAATACATCTCACAGATCTCCCCCATTGTATACATGGGGAACTGAGGCACCGAGAGATTGAAGCCAAACTTATCAAAGGATCCTAGCTTCTCCCACTTTGAGCCTCTTTTTTTCAGCATACTTAGCATAAAAAGTCTAACTACTACACAATGATGAGAGAGAGACTTTGCCAGTGAATGTCATGGTTATTTACCAGATAACAGAATGCTGCTAAGACTCAAGAGACCTTGGTTCACTTCCAGATTATGGCAAAACCTTTTGCTCCTGTGGTCCAGGACCATCTTTCAGTACGAACTACCAGCCTGACCTGTTTCACCCAGCCCTCTAAGTAAGCCTACATTTGTCTGACCTTCTCTGTGCCTGATATCCTGCTACGTGTCAGTGTTTTTTAAAGCCTTCTGCAGCAGCATTGGGGGTTAGCTATAGCCAAGATTGAGAATTTTGACTGGCATCTCAGTACTCCTGCTGGGACTTGAGCCAAGACGTTCCTAGCTGGAAGGTCTTGCCCCTCTACTCAAGGTTAGACCAATCACCATTTTGGGGTCAGGGATGAATTTTACCCCATGGTCAGACTGGTATGGATTGTGGCACCAATACGGCACTAGTATGGCACCCTGTACCGGATCCAGACACTTGCCCAATCCCACTTGCCAGCCCAGCTATGTATGCTGGATCCAACTATGGCCAAACCCTGATCACCAACACAATCCATCATGTGGGGGTTTTTGCCTTCCTATTTAGTTGGGGTTCGGCCCTCTTCCTTCTCTTGTGTATATTAACAACATGCTTCAGGATGTCGACCACCATGGTACCCACTGCTTAACCTGTGGCAGATTAGGGTGTTATGCTTTGTGCTGTGTCAGAGTTGACTGCATAGTTTTACTGAGAAGTTAGTGAGTGGATTTGTATACAGTGGTTTGGATAGGGATTATACTGCCCCAGGCAGGGAATTGGACTAGATGACCTATGGAGGTCCCTTCCAGCCCTAATTCTCTATGATTCTATGTAGCCGGACCCTACCAAGATCACCAATTTATTGTTAACTCACTGGTATTTTATAACATTTCACAGATTTCACAGACATTAGGGCTGGAAGGGACCTTGGAAAATCATAGAGTTCAGCCCCCTGCCCTAGGGGCACAAAGTCAGCTGGGGTCATAGGATCCCAGCAAGATAAACATCCAATTTTTTCTTGACAGCATTCAAAGTAGGTGCTTGAACCACCTCCGATGGCAGTCTATTCCAGACCTTGGGGGCTCGGACAGTAAAGAAATTCTTCCTTACGTCCAGCTTGAAATGGTCTTGCAGTAGTTTATAACCGTTCGACCTAGTCGTCATCCCTAGGGGCGCTCTGGTGAACAAACGTTCCCCCTGATCCTGGTGAACACCCCTGATAAAACATATAGGTGGTCATCAGATCACCCCTGAGCCTGCGCTTTTCCAGGCAGAAGAGTCCCATAGCTCTCAGCCTATCATCATAAGGTCTATTTTCCTGACCTCCGATCATGCACATGGGCTCTTCTCTGGACTCTCTCAAGCTTATCCACATCATTTTTTAATTGTGGAGCCCAAAACTGGATGCAGTACTGCAGCTGCGGCCTCACCAAGGCCGAGTACAATGGGAGAATGAAGTCCTGGGATTTGCTTGAGAAGCATCTATGGATGCAAGGCAACGTTTTGGTTGCTTTACTAGCCGCAGCATCACATTGAAGGTTTATGTTCATTTTGTGGTCAATGATGACCCCCAAGTCTCTTTCTTCTCTAGTGCTAGCCAGCGTAGCACTGTCAAGCCTATAAGGATGCTGCAGGTTTTTCCTCCCAAGGTGGAGAACCTTGCATTTTTCAATGTTAAACACCATCAGGTTCTTGTCTACCCATTTGCTGAGCCTGTCAAGGTCAGCCTGGATCACCGGCCTGTCCTCAGGTGTGGATGCTATACCCTAAAGTTTGGTAACATCGGTGAACTTGGCCAGTCCGCTTCCGACTCCAATGTCTACATCATTAATGAAGATGTTGAACAATATAGGCCCAAGGACAGAACCTTGTGGGACCCCAACTCCAACATGGGAGACTTCAACTACCCAGACATCTTGTGGGAACAGCGTTCAGCTAAATCCGAGCTAAATTACGATGAGATCGTAATTATTTGTGTTAAGCAGGAGGACAAATTCCTCCTTTTTATTTCCCAAGTTCCTGGCATTCATGTACAGGCAGGCAAGTGTCCCCTTAGGGGTCCCAGCCTTGCCTGCAGCCTGTTCCAGAGCTGCGGCAGGGGTGGGCTCCCTTAAGTGCGTTGACTTATTGTCTTTGCAAGGGTTGCTCAGCAGGCCAGCAGTGGCGGTAGTCCCCCC